>NC_057814.1:19532834-19757080 GCF_018294505.1 Triticum aestivum | reverse complement strand
TAAGTCTTAACATATTTTCCCATAGAGTTGATTAAACTTAAGCAAGTTTGACTTATGGAGAACCTAAAATTTCAACTATTTTGTACTCCCTCTGTACATAAATATAAGACGTTTCAGAGGAAATGTCTTATATTTATTTATAGAGATAGTAATAATTAGTTTGCTATTAATAAAGAAGATAGCTTCATGTTGTTAGATTTCAACGGAAGCAAGCTGGTAATGCCAAGAGGGAAAATATCAGGTGATACCACCGTTTATATGATACCACCGATACCTTATCTTTTCTTAAAGATGCATCAGTCTTTTAGTAAAAGCTAGGGAAATATTACCCTTAGCCAAAGGCACACTAAAGGTCAATTAGCCCAATGACCAACTCGGCTAGCAACAATTTATGATTTATTAACGGATTAGCTCCAATACTACGTGTATTCATTTGATTCGGAGCTGGTCTTTTAAAAGAATCACCTCAAGTATTCCAAATTTTGAACCAATAGCCTCACCGTTTCGATTTTTTAAATATGGTGGTAATCCTATTGCTAACACAGTATTGCAATCTGCAACATTCGTTACAAATTGTTAAGTACAAAAACGAACATGGCCGCCGTCATGGAAGTAGCAGTACACGCAATTACTCCTTCCTTCCCACCTCTTTGTATCCATGAAAAATAGGGACTGGTTTCACCCATCGGTACCAATGGAGATCGCCTAGTTATTCAGCCTCTCCACCTTCACCCACCTCGCAGGAGTAGCTTGTCATCGCACGCCACCCGAGGTAGGTTGTCAAGATGTCGTCAATCGGTTCGTCACCCAATTGACCGACCACGCACTGCTCCAGGCTCAGCACAATGCTCAACCCTCTAGCCACTCCGATAAAGAGATAGTAAGGGCAAACGGGTGGTTGTATTCGAAAAAAGGGATCCGTTTACAATGATTTCAAACTAACTTTCACATTCTAGAATTATCCAAGTACGATACGGATGTAGCTACAAACATATCTTGAATGATACGTGTCATTTGTTTGGCTTTTGGATCTTTGTCATTATTATAGGTCAAGGGTACGGTCGGTTCATGCCTTACAAATGTTTTTGGTCAATAAAGGTGTACGATCAAGAGTATGGACGAGCTACTTTTTTATTTTATTAATAAAAAGACACCCATAGGGTATTTAATACTTGAATTCCACTCCCGAGGAACTCAGAGAATCAAATAATAGAATAGAAACCAACAAGGAGAAATTGCAAGGCCTTCTCCCCTATAAAACCGTAGCCACTCCGCATCTCCCTTCACCACCAACGGTTCCACCACGTTAGGAAGAGAGAATGAGGAGACCAGACAGATTCAGGAACGATCTCAATCGCGCATAAGCTTTTGAAGGTAGCAGTGCACGTCCCTTGGAGCGGGGAAGATACCCCCCACAGTCATTTTCATGGAGCATAGGCACAACTTTGCCAGTTGAAGGCACGAAAAGATGAAGATTTAATAAACAAAGTAACAAAGGCAAAGAGAGTAGAAAAGGTAAAGAAACTAACTTCTCGCAAAAACAAAAAAAAACAGAGGCACAACTGTGCCAGCTGCTCCTTCCATGGAATAGAATCAAAAGTTCAAACCGTGATACTACTCGACCAACACTTAACGTTGAAAATAATCATAAGTAAGAAGCGAAAACAGCTAAGGTATCATAACGCGGTTGGCTTTATTAGTGTCTCATTCATTTGTTGCCTGCTATTGCTGAGGCTGGAAACAGAGAAGTTTCCAGCTTATTCTGAGCATTTTCTCCAGCATGTACTCTCTTTCATGAACGACTTGAGCCAGGCAATCCAAGAAATAGCTCCGTCTCCACATCCATGACGTCATGGTGGTCTTCGTCGGCTGGGAAGGTTGCCATAGCAGAGGCTGCCGCCGCCATCGCAAGGTGGTGCTCCTTCTGGTACTGCACATATTAACGAGGGCAAGCCCATCAGTGGACAGATCATTATATATGTTACGCTTAGTTGAGCTACTTGCTAGATGCATGAATGGGTGGTGATCTCGACTGGGATGCACATGAGGGATGGGATACGTGTTCAGAGTTGGGTTGTTTCATTCATGAAGGCAATTTCATTGTCCATCTTTACCTGGCAATATAGTTCTTCTTTGTGGTGGCTCAACTTCACCACATTCTGCCTCAGCTTAGCGAGCCGCTCTTCCAACCGCCGAGTCTGACATGTAAGATAATTGAGTAGCATTAAGCTTGCACTGGTAGCATGCTAAGTTTCTATTATCTTTGCACTTAGATATAAATATACTCCCTCCATTTTTGTATACAAGGCCACTATCAAAATAACAATTTGCAGATATACAAGGCCACTAACACTAATCGATGCAATATAATGGTGTTTGCCTCATAATACTAGCAAAGGAGGACATTAACTATCCCTTGTATACATGGGGGAGTGGGAGTATTGGCTTGATGTGCATAAAAGAGAAGAATACACATTAATTTACACGGCAAACAAGGAGATAAGCTGGCTTGCAACATTGACTTAGAAGACATTAACTTTTGCCTTGGTACCCGTAATATGAGTCTATGGCCTTGTATACAAAAATGGAGGGAGTAAATACTAAGTAATTAATGATGCAAAGACCGTAGGTTAAACCTCCTCTTTGAAAAAAAGACATTAATACTTGGCACACCTCACTCTCTCACAAAGCTTTTTTGAAGCCAGTGTTTTAGCTTGATGTAACTTTATGGCCCGCTTCTATTCTCCTTTGGCAACTCTTATAACCTGCTTATGTCACCTTATTATACTTCCTCTAAGATAATTAAGAATTGAAGTCACATTAACTGTTGTGTAAACTTCCATTGCCCGGCTTGTGTATCATTAAATGCACACATAGATTCGTTATTGCTAAAACTTCATGTAAACTGAGTTAGAATTGGCTAACCTTCATTGTTCGGATGCTAAGAAGGCTTTTTTCAGTTTTGTCCTCTAAGCTTTGCAGTTCTTCAATAGAGCATTCTTCTAAATTAGAATCCAAAACTTTCCTGCATCTCAACAGTATAAGATGGTGCCAACTTATCATTTGTCCGGTAGTACATAAACAGTAGTCTCGTCTCTCGTAGTTGTTACCTTTTGTATGCTTCAAGAGCATGGAGCTTCTTTGACAAGGCCTCTGCATCTGCTTTTATTTTCTGCAGTTGAGATCACATGGAGTTTTTGAAATTGTTGTCACATTTAAAATAAACCACAAGGTACTACCACAATCCATGCCAAAATACAGTGCATATTAGATTTTTCTGAAATCAAAGTTTATACTGTTTGGCTGAGTTTATAGAGAGAACAATATGAACTTCTGCATACCAATACATATGATATGAAAAATATTTCATGATAAATCTAATGGTATTGTAGATGCTGATGACATTTTCTACAAACTTGGTAAAACCTTACAAAGTTGAGCAAGATAAAAGTAATATGCACTATATTAATTTTAGTAAAGAGGGAGTACTATGTGTATATATGAAACACAGACTATGCACCTCTATATCTTGATGTACTGTCTGGCTGCTGGTTCTATCCTTTGTGCTTGTCTCATTATATCGTCCAATTGTATTCTGCATGCTGAATTTAAATTTAAGATGTAAAATATATGAAAACAACAACAACAGCAGTTAATTACTCTATAAACAGTTAATTAACTCAGGGTTAACAGCCATAACCAAACACGTAGTACTCATACGCGGCAAACGATCTCAAGATAAGCTATTGTGACAAGCATTAGTGCGTCCCATGTAATTCTAGGCTGCCTAGTAGCATTTGGTTATTATTCTATACTAGCACATATGCCCGTGCATTGCAACGGGAGAGTTTTTTTGCGAGAAGCATCGGGAGAGATAATTGATGTGTCCATCAAAACGTTCTCCACAACAGTGGCGCGACAGAGTGGAGAGTTGTGGTGTTCTCGTGGGTCATGTTTGGTCCGCGAGATGTTTATAGTAGTGGGGTTGGTCCGAATGACG
Source organism: Triticum aestivum (assembly GCF_018294505.1). Lineage (NCBI taxonomy): Eukaryota > Viridiplantae > Streptophyta > Magnoliopsida > Poales > Poaceae > Triticum > Triticum aestivum. Next base: position 19,753,080 of record NC_057814.1, on the reverse strand, counting down.
GCCACTACCCAACTCATGCCTTTTTTCCCTTCAGGTCCACCTCCTTATCGAGATTGTGGTGACCTCATGATTTTTTTTAAAACATCAGCATTTTTTGGAAAAAGCGTTAATTTCTGGAAAAGGCAAAAAAAACTTAAAATAGAAAGAATTTTTTAAATTCACAAACATTTTTTAAAAACAAGACCATTTTTAAGGCGGGGAAACAGACATTTTTCGAATTGGTGAAACATTTTTTTTAAAATGGAAACTTGTTTTGAACTTTCAAAACCATTTTGAAATATGTGTTTTATATCACGAACATTATTTTGAATTTGTAAACATTTCAAAATAAATATTTTTCGAACTACTATTATTTTTAAAGTGAAATTTATTTTCTAAGTCTCTAAAAAATTTGGATTTTTTTAAATGCGAACATTTTTTGAATTTCGAGCAAAAATTGAACGAAAAAATAAATTTAAAGTTCCAAATAATTTTGAAAATTGGAACAAATTATGAAATTCTAAGATTTAACGAAAATTATTACAAGAAACGAATTTTTTGAAAATTAAAAAAATAAATTTATGAAAAAGGAAAATATATCTTGAAGGGAAAATTGAAGAATAGAAAAAAAGCACAGAAAAACAGAAATGGTCCGGCCCAACATTGGGCGACAGATGGGAAGCTCCAACTATATGTGGCTCTGTGCGACAAATAAGGTTCCCCAGCAGCATGCGCAGGATATAAATGTGGGGCTTTTCTGGGCCTTAGCGCGTGCGGCCCACTTACGAAATTCTGCACAAACTGTTTTGTTTTCTTTTCTAGCAGCTGGACCACAAAAATTTGGTACCACCTCGGATATAAAAAAAAGATTTTCGGCGGTGAATGGATGAAAAAATTGACGAAACGCACCTTACTTTCTTAGTAGGTATAGATATAGATATAGATATTACTATATTTTTTGCTTTCCTTCCATCCCAGGGTATCCTATTGGTTAAAGAATCTAGGACATAGGGAAATGAGTAGCCTAGATGTACTGACCGTCCTTCCATCTCGAGGCCCTTTTGTTTAAGGTTTAGCTCAAATTGCGGCAATAGCCGGACGTACGGGAAAGATTTATCTGCTCCTTTTTGGAGAGAAGTATACGTCAATTTTAAAGCTCGGCAACTCTCACCCAATCATCAGTAAGCTTTCCTTTGATTCATAGGAATTTTGGAGGATAAGAATCCTTAGAATTTTTTTCTATCCTGGTTGTTTGATTCATAAGATTGAATTCAATAGGAATTTTTCCTAAGGATTTCTTTGTACTACTTTCTATAGGATTTCTAGTATCCACTCAAACCTCTTTGAAAGAATTTTTTGTTTTTCCTATGATGCAATCTAACAAACCAAAATTCTGTAGGATTGAGATGAGCATGACATTCTAATCTTGTATTTTCCCTATTCTCAGATTTTTAAAATCCTGCAAATCAAAGAGGCCATAAACCTTGTGAGTGGTGGCCTGAGTTTGTGCGTTGTAATATAAAAATGGATGGAGTACACCCGGTCCCAGATATATAGAACGAGACGGACGTAGTGTAACGGTGGAGTGCAGAGGGCTTCCTTTTTTTCCGAAAAGGATTAGATCTATTATTAAATTTCACCAGAAGTATAGAGTTCCTTTTTTTCTTTTTCGTTGCAGAGGGCTTTGGGCAAATAGCGAGTTTTGCTGCTAAAATAGTTGGCGCGAATATCCATGCCCACATGGATGGGGCACATATTTCTTTCGCCAGCAAGCGAACATAGAGTAGGAAGGAGGGGGTGGTAAAAAATAATACAATTACCCAGCGTTGGCAAATTCGTAGAGCCTGCCGCCTGGGGAGAAGACGACGAGGGCGATGATAAATAAATAGGTAGTTTTTCGATTAAATTAATCCATGAATAAATTATGAGCATGACATGGACAGCATTGATAACATACTGATTACGATTTAACAGAGCATGTACTACGCACATAGTAGAAACATCTACGCATATCGCTAGTACTGCTACAACAGAAAGAAACACGAGAGGGATAAGCGATGTATACCCTCCAATCGGCCACGCGGCGGCAGCAGCCGCGGCATCCTCGGCGGCCTTCTTGTCGGCCTCGGCCTTCTCAGCGGCGGCACGGTCGGCGTCGGTCGACATGGTGATGACGAAGGTGATGCGGACGTAGATGAACAGAAGCGAGCAGTCGCGTAGTCGTTACCAAAAAACCTAATCGCCCCTCTCCCGTACAGGATCCGGAGAGGCGGGGTTTCGGAGGCCTGCTCTCCCGTCAACCGTGTACGCGGTGAACGGGATGGAGTCGCCGGCGGCAGCAGCAGCAGAGGAACGACATGGGCGTGGAGGCGGAGATGGAGATGCGTTCTGTTTTCGCTGCGACTAGGGTTGGCAGCGCCCCACATATATATGTGCGGCCGCGCGTGGAGAGACGTGGGCTGAACCCACGTCCAAGTCGGTAGCCCATGATCCGACGTCTCAGATCGTGGCCCTACCTGTCAAAGACTCTCCGTTCCTGACCGGCAAAAAGAAGCGCATAGGAGTGAGCTCGGCTCGGCTCAATCCCGCAACCCGCGGCGCGGCGAGGCGAGTGGAGGAGGAGTGCGCGAGGGCTTCTTTTCTTCTCAAGCTCCAATAGCATGAGGGAGAGAATCCCCTATAAACCACTCCAACTCTCCTTCCACTAGCAGTATGGGACTAAACTTCCCACCACCTTGTTATGCCACCTACATGGGCCCTTAGAGATTAAATCTGAAATTGTCATATGGGCTCTAGGCCCATCTCATATTTCAACAATCCCCCACCAGATCTCAGGGGCCCACTTGTCCTTTGTTCCAAACGCTGTTTTGATATACCAGCATCTCAGTGGAGACCGATTAAGGTTGAGCTCCACCTGGACCAAGAAGTTATAGTCCTTCACAACTGAATAATGGACAATGCCTTGAATTGTCAGTTTGGCATCAAGAAGTTTCACCACAAGTCTCACTAATACGAGGCTGCCGAAGGCCGACCCCTCGGGTGGAGCATATTAGTCACACTCCTGGCCTATTCATGAGCTTGCTAGAGATCACCCCAATCTCATAGACTGTGACCAGCAGTCGGGCTCATATACGTGTGTTCCTCCAAAGATCGCTCTGTAGGATAGCATCTTGCTTATACATATAAGCCTTGGAACACATTAAGACAGTAGTCATCCTTCCATACTGTTTCCGAGAGTATTGCATCTCCAACGGAGTGGGTTAGTAAAGTTACTCTCCTCAGTTCACCACCGGCTTGTTTTCCCAGGTCCTACTTCACAGGATCTCCGATCACATAGGTTGGGTTACTACCATGGCAACTCATGTGGGTCTCATACCCATCTCCCTTGATGCGCTATCTATCACAACACGTGATAGCCCTTTAGTAAAGGGATCTGCCAGATTCTTAGCCGTATGAATATAATCCAACGCTATCACTCCGGAGTTCCTCAATTTTCTGACAGCTTTCAATCTCATTCTTATGTGTTTGTTGGACTTCATGTTGTCCTTTGAACTCTTCACCTTGACAATAACTGTTTGATTGTCGCAGTTCATAAGGATGGCCGGAACCGACTTCTCAACCACTGGCAAGTCCATCAACAGATCTCGAAGCCATTCCGCTTCGCCACCCGATGTGTCTAATGCTGTTAATTCTGCTTCCATTGTCGATCTTGTTAAGATCGTTAGCTTGCAAGACCTCCAGGAAACAGCACCACCTCCAAGAGTAAACATATACCCAGTTGTGGCCTTCATCTCATCAGCATCAGAGATCCAATTCGCATCACTATACCCTTCAAGTACGGACGGGTATACGGTCTAGTGAAGTCCATAGTTCATAGTACCTTTCAGATAGCGCATAACTCTCTCAAGAGCACGCCAATGTACATCGCCCGGTTTGGAAACAAATCGGCTCAGTTTGCTAATAGCAAATGCGATGTCAGGCCTCGTTGCGCTCGCTAGATACTGGAATGAACCAACAATCTGAGAATATCTCAATTGATCTATAGCTGTGCCTTTAGACTTCCGAATCAGCACACTAGAATCATATGGTGTTTGAGATGGTTTGCAGTCCGAATATCCAATGCGACTCAACACGTTCTCAACATAATGGGATTGCAGAAGTGTAATCCCACCCTCATCATCTCTTAATAGCTTGATGTTCAAGATAACATCAGCCACTCCAAGGTCCTTCATCTCAAAGTTCTAAGATAGGAAAGACTTAACCTCCTCGATCAACTTGAGATTAGTTCCACATATCAGTATGTCATCAACATACAAACACAGTATAACTCCTTCGCCCCCACCATAGCGATAGTATACACATTTGTCGGCCTCATTAACAACAAAGCCAACAGATGCCAACGTTTCATTAAACGTGTCATGCCATTGCTTAGGCGCTTGTCTCAGGCCATACAAAGATTTCACCAACTTACACACCTTTCCTTCCTGACCATCTATCACAAAGCCATCAGGCTGTTGCATATAGATTTCCTCTTTTAGCTCTCCGTTCAGGAAATCCGTCTTAACATCCATCTGATGAATGAGAAGACCATGCGAGGCCGCCAACGATAGTAATACTCGAATGGTGGTCAGTCTGGCCACAGGTGAATAAGTGTCGAAGAAATCTTCTTCTTCTTTCTGGGCGTAGCCCTTGGCCACACGCCTAGCCTTGTACTTTTCTATCGTACCGTCGGGCCTAAGCTTCTTCTTGAACACCCACTTGCATCCCAAAGGTTTGCAACCATAAGGACGTTCGGTAAGCTCCCAAGTCCCGTTAGCCATGATGGAATCCATCTCGCTACGGACCGCATCCTTCCAGTAGTCTGCTTCTGGAGATGCATACGCTTCTGAAATAGAAGTGGGATTATCCTCCACGAGGTATATGAAGAAATCACCACCAGAGGTCTTTACAGTCCTTTGTCTCTTGCCCCCACCAAGGGTTTCCTTATTATCCTCCTCGGGATTTTCATCATGTGTTTGTTTATAATATTCCATCGGAATGGCAGGTTCAGGAGTCTCCTCAGATTCCTGTCTAGAAGTGCTTTGTACATCTCTCATGGGGAAAATGTCCTCAAAGAATGTAGCATCCTTAGACTCCATAATTGTACCGACCTTCATGTCAGGTACCTCAGATTTCACTACTAGAAATCTATAGCCAACACTATTCATAGTGTAGCCCAAATTAACACAGTCCATAGTCTTTGGTCCAAGCTTACGCTTTTTGGGGATCGGCACATTAACTTTCGCCAAGCAGCCCCAAGTACGTAAGTACGAGAGTGTTGTCCTTCTCTTGGTCCACTTCTCATAAGGAGTGATCTCCTTATCCTTTGTCGGAACTTTATTCAGGACATGACATGATGTCATTATAGCCTCCCCCCACCATGCCTTGGATAAACCCGACGTATCTAACATGGCGTTAACCAAATCAGTCAGAGTACGGTTTTTCCGCTCGGCAACCCCGTTTGACTGGGGTGAGTAGGGAGGCGTCCTCTCGTGAATAATACCGTGTTCCGCACAAAAGGCATCAAACTCTTTCGAGAAGTACTCTCCACCACGATCTGACCGGACTCGTTTAATTTTCTTTTCAAGTTGATTCTCAACGTCTGCCTTATAGATTTTAAAGTAGTGTAGAGCCTCATCTTTAGTATTTAACAGATACACATAGAAATATCTAGTGGAATCATCTATCAAAGTCATGAAATATTTCTTTCCACCTTTAGTCAACACACCATTCATCTCACAAAGATCAGAATGTATGAGTTCCAGCGGCGCCAAGTGTCTCTCCTCTGCTGCCTTGTGAGGCTTGCAAGGTTGCTTAGATTGCACACACGAATGGCACTTAGAACCTTTGGCTAAAGTGAAACTCGGGATTAAATTCGATTTTGCTAGCCGCATCATAACGCCGAAACTAATGTGACAAAGACGTGAATGCCAGACTTCAGATTCATTAACACTCAAATGAATATTGTTCACGACTTTATTACATAGATCTGCAAGAGAAAGGCGGAACATGCCTCCGCATTCATAACCCTTTCCAACAAATAGTCCATATTTCGTAACAACTAATTTATTAGACTCTAATACCAACTTAAACCCTTCTCTACATAGAAGGGAGCCACTAACGAGGTTCTTCTTGATGGCGGGGACATGCTGCACGTTCTTTAGCTGCACAATCCTTCCCGAAGTAAACTTCAGATCGACCATGCCAACACCAAGAACAGAAGCACTCGCGCCATTCCCCATCAGTACGGACCCGTGACCTGTGGCCTGGTAAGAAGAAAACAATGAAATGTCAGCACACACATGAACACCTGCACCTGTGTCGACCCACCAATCGGTGGACAGCCAAACTGAAAATACAGCAAATAAATCACCGTACCCAAATGCACCACTCTCATTGTTGCTCACAATCATATTGACAGACTTGGAGTCCTGCCCTGGTTCTTGTACTTGTTTGGGCACTTGTTGGCCCAATGTTCAACCTAACCACAAGTAAAGTAGCCCTCATCCTTCTTGTTCTTCTTGAAGGTCTTCTTACCCTTCTTAAAGTCGGTATTCTGTTGGACACCGTTCTTTCCCTTGGGCTTGTGGGAATTGGAGTTCTTCTGATGCACCATATTGGCCACAGAAGTTCCTTCGACCCTTTTCCGTGCGAGTCCTTTGCCCTTGAATTCTGCTCAACACTCAGATGGCCAATGACATCCTCCACAGAGAATTCACGCCTCTGATGTTTCAGAGTGGTCGCAAAGTTCCTCCAGGAATTGGGGAGCTTAGAGATTATGCAGCCCGCGACAAACTTGCCCGGTAACTCGCACTTAAGAAGCTCAAGCTCCTTAACAATGCATATTATCTCATGAGCCTGCTCCAATACAGGACGGTTTTCAACCATCTTGTAATCGTGGAACTGCTCTATAATATACATCTCGCTCCCTGCATCGGCTGCCCCGAACTTAGATTCGAGCGCCTCCCACAAGTCCTTGGCAGACCGCACATGCAAATATGCGTCAACCAGTTTATCTCCAATCACGCTCAGAACTGCCCCGAGGAACACGACAGTGGCCTCCTTGAACGCCTTCTCCTGTTCAGGAGCGATCGTTCCTGTGGGAGTCACACCGGCGACCCAGAACACGTTCATGGCCGTGAGACATAAGGTGGTTTTAGTCTGCCAACGCTTAAAGTACGTCCCCGTAAACGGGGACGGTTTCAGTGCAGCAGCAAAACCAGAATTCGAAAAACTCCTACACAATTTAGGTTTTTGGATTGATAAGTAAATAGGCAGTTTTTCAATTAAATTAATCCATGAATAAATCATGAGCATGACATGGACAGCATTGATAACACACTGATTACGATCTAACAGAGCATGTACTACGCACATAGTAGAAACATCTACGCATATCGCTAGTACTGCTACAACAGAAAGAAACACGAGAGAGATAAGCGATGTATACCCTCCAATCGGCCACGCAGCGGCGGTGGCGGTGGCAGCAGCCGCGGCATCCTCGGCGGCCTTCTTGTCGGCCTCGGCCTTCTCAGCGGCGGCACGGTCGGCGTCGGTCGACATGGAGATGACGAAGGTGATGCGGACGTAGATGAACAGAAGCGAGCAGTCGCGTAGTCGCTACCCAAAAACCTAATTGCCCCTCTCCCGTACAGGATCTAGAGAGGCGGGGTTTCGGAGGCCTGCTCTCCCGTCAACCGCGTACGCGGTGAACGGGATGGAGTCGCCGGCGGCAGCAGCAGCAGAGGAACGACGTGGGCGTGGAGGCGGAGATGGAGATGCGTTCTGTTTTCGCGGCGGCTAGGATTGGCAGTGCCCCACATATATATGTGCAGCCGCGCGTGGAGAGACGTGGGCTGAACCCACGTCCAAGTCGGTTGCCCATGATCTGACGTCTCAGATCGTGGCCCTACCTGTCAAAGACTCTCCGTTCCTGACCGGCAAAAAGAAGCGCATAGGAGTGAGCTCGGCTCGGCTCAATCCCGCAACCCGCGGCGCGTCGTGACGAGGCGTGGCGTGGCGTGACGAGGCGAGTGGAGGAGGAGGAGTGCGCGAGGGCTTCTTTTCTTCTCAAGCTCCAATAGCCTGAGGGAGAGAATCCCTTATAAACCACTCCAACTCTCCTTCCACTAGCGGTATGGGACTAAACTTCCCACCACCTTGTCAAGCCACCTACATGGGCCCTTAGAGATTAAATATGAAATTGTCATATGGGCTCTGGGCCCATCTCATATTTCAACAATCCCCCACCAGATCTCAGGGGCCCACTTGTCCTTTGTTCCAAACGCTGTTTTGATATACCAGCATCTCAGTGGAGACCGATTAAGGTTGAGCTCCACCTAGACCAAGAAGTTACAGTCCTTCACAACTAAATAATGGACTATGCCTTGAATTGTCAGTTTGGCATCAAGAAGTTTCACCACAAGTCTCACTGATACGAGGCTGCCGAAGGCCGACCCCTCGGGTGGAGCATATTAGTCACACTCCTGGCCTGTTCATGAGCTTGCTAGAGATCACCCCAATCTCATAGACTGTGACCAGCAGTCGGGCTCATATAGGTGTGTTCCTCCAAAGATCGCTCTGTAGGATAGCATCTTGCTTATACATATAAGCCTTGGAACACATTAAGACAGTAGTCATCCTTCCATACAGTTTCCGAGAGTATTGCATCTCCAACGGAGTGGGTTAGTAAAGTTACTCTCCTCAGTTCACCACTGGCTTGTTTTCCCAGGTCCTACTTCACGGGATCTCCGATCACATAGGTTGGGTTACTACCATGGCAACTCATGTGGGTCTCATACCCATCTCCCTTGATGCGCTATCTATCACAACACGTGATAGCCCTTTAGTAAAGGGATCTGCCAGATTCTTAGCCGTTTGAATATAATCCAACGCTATCACTCCGGAGTTCCTCAATTTTCTGACAGCTTTCAATCTCATTCTTATGTGTTTGTTGGACTTTATGTTGTCCTTTGAACTCTTCACCTTGACAATAACTGTTTGATTGTCGCAGTTCATAAGAATGGCCGGAACCGGCTTCTCAACCACTGGCAAGTCCATCAACAGATCTCGAAGCCATTCCGCTTCGCCACCCGATGTGTCTAATGCTGTTAATTCTGCTTCCATTGTCGATCTTGTTAAGATTGTTTGCTTGCAAGACTTCCAGGAAACAGCACCACCTCCAAGAGTAAACATATACCCAGTTGTGGCCTTCATCTCATCAGCATCAGAGATCCAATTTGCATCACTATACCCTTCAAGTACTGACGGGTATCCGGTATAGTGAACTCCATAGTTCATAGTACCTTTCAGATAGCGCATAACTCTCAAAAGAGCATGCCAATGTACATCGCCCGGTTTGCAAACAAATCGGCTCAGTTTGCTAATATCAAATGCGATGTCAGGCCTCGTTGCGCTCGCTAGATACTGGAATGAACCAACAATCTGAGAGTATCTCAATTGATCTATAGCTGTGCCTTTAGACTTTCGAATCAGCACACTAGAATCATATGGTGTTTGAGATGATTTGCAGTCCGAATATCCAAAGCGACTCAACACCTTCTCAACATAATGGGATTGCAGAAGTGTAATCCCACCCTCATCATCTCTCAATAGCTTGATGTTCAAGATAACATCAGCCACTCCAAGGTCCTTCATCTCAAAGTTCTGAGATAGGAAAGACTTAACCTCCTCGATCAACTTGAGATTAGTTCCCAAATATCAGTATGTCATCAACATACAAACACAATATAACTCCTTCGCCCCCACATAGCGATACTATACACATTTGTCGGCCTCATTAACAATAAAGCCAACAGATGTCAACGTTTCATTAAACTTGTCATGCCATTGCTTAGGCGCTTGTCTCAGGCCATACAAAGATTTCACCAACTTACACACCTTTCCTTCCTGACCATCTATCACAAAGCCATCAGGCTGTTGCATATAGATTTCCTCCTTTAGCTCTCCGTTCAGGAAAGCCGTCTTAACATCCATCTGATGAATGAGAAGACCATGCGAGGCCGCCAACGAGAGTAATACTCGAATGGTGGTCAGTCTGGCCACAGGTGAATAAGTGTCGAAGAAATCTTCTTCTTCTTTCTGGGCGTAGCCCTTGGCCACAAGCCTAGCCTTGTACTTTTCTATCGTACCGTCGGGCCTAAGCTTCTTCTTGAACACCCACTTGCATCCCAATGGTTTGCAACCATAAGGACGTTCAGTAAGCTCCCAAGTCCCGTTAGCCATGATGGAATCCATCTCGCTACGGACCGCATCCTTCCAGTAGTCAGCTTCTGGAGATGCATACGCTTCTGAAATAGAAGTGGGATTATCCTCCACGAGGTATATGAAGAAATCATCACCAAAGGTCTTTACAGTCCTTTGTCTCTTGCCCCTACCAAGGGTTTCCTCATTATCCTCCTCAGGATTTTCATCATGTGTTTGTTTATAATATTTCATCGGAATGGCAGGTTCAGGAGTCTCCTCAGATTCCTGTCTAGAAGTGCTTTGTACATCTCTCATGGGGAAAATGTCCTCAAAGAATGTAGCATCCTTAGACTCCATAATTGTACCGACCTTCATGTCAGGTACCTCAGATTTCACTACTAGAAATCTATAGCCAACACTATTCATAGCGTAGCCCAAATTAACACAGTCCACAGTCTTTGGTCCAAGCTTACGCTTTTTGGGGATCGACACATTAACTTTCGCCAAGCAGCCCCAAGTACGTAAGTACGAGAGTGTTGTCCTTCTCTGGTCCACTTCTCATAAGGAGTGATCTCATTATCCTTTGTCGGCACTTTATTCAGGACATGACATGATGTCATTATAGCCTCCCCCCACCATGCCTTGGATAAACCCGACGTATCTAACATGGCGTTAACCAAATCAGTCAGAGTACGGTTTTTCCGCTCGGCAACCCTGTTTGACTGGGGTGAGTAGGGAGGCGTCCTCTCATGAATAATACCGTGTTCCGCACAAAAGGCATCAAACTCTTTCGAGAAGTACTCTCCACCACGATCTGACCGGACTCGTTTAATTTTCTTTTCAAGTTGATTCTCAACTTCTTCCTTATAGATTTTAAAGTAGTGTAGAGCCTCATCTTTAGTATTTAACAGATACACATAGTAATATCTAGTGGAATCATCTATCAAAGTCATGAAATATTTCTTTCCACCTTTAGTCAACACACCATTCATCTCACAAAGATCAGAATGTATGAGTTCCAGTGGCGCCAAGTGTCTCTCCTCTGCTGCCTTGTGAGGCTTGCGAGGTTGCTTAGATTGCACACACGAATGGCACTTAGAACCTTTGGCTAAAGTGAAACTCGGGATTAAATTCGATTTTGCTAGCCGCGTCATAACGCCGAAACTAATGTGACAAAGACGTGAATGCCAGACTTCAGATTCATGAACACTCAAATGAATATTGTTCACGACTTTATTACATAGATCTGCAAGAGAAAGGCGGAACATGCCTCCGCATTCATAACCCTTTCCAACAAATAGTCCATATTTCGTAACAACTAATTTATTAGACTCTAATACCAACTTAAACCCTTCTCTACATAGAAGGGAGCCACTAACGAGGTTCTTCTTGATGGCGGGGACATGCTGCACGTTCTTTAGCTGCACAATCCTTCCCGAAGTAAACTTCAGATCGACCATGCCAACACCAAGAACATAAGCACTCGCGCCATTCCCTATAAGTACGGACCCGTGACCTGTGGCCTGGTAAGAAGAAAACAATGAAATGTCAGCACACACATGAACACCTGCACCTGTGTCGACCCACCAATCGGTGGACAGCCAAACTGAAAATACAGCAAATAAATTACCGTACCCAGATGCACCACTCTCATTGTTGCTCACAATCATATTGACAGACTTGGAGTCCTGCCCTGGTTCTTGTACTTGTTTGGGCACTTGTTGGCCCAATGTTCAACCTAACCACAAGTAAAGCAGCCCTCATCCTTCTTGTTCTTCTTGAAGGTCTTCTTACCCTTCTTAAAGTCGGTATTCTGTTGGACACCGTTCTTTCCCTTGGGCTTGTGGGAATTGGAGTTCTTCTGATGCACCATATTGGCCACAGAAGTTCCTTCGACCCTTTTCCGTGCGAGTCCTTTGCCCTTGAATTCTGCTCAACACTCAGATGGCCAATGACATCCTCCACAGAGAATTCACGCCTCTGATGTTTCAGAGTGGTGGCAAAGTTCCTCTAGAAATTGGGGAGCTTAGCAATTATGCAGCCCGCGACAAACTTGCCCGGTAACTCGCACTTAAGAAGCTCTAGCTCCTTAACAATGCATATTATCTCATGAGCCCGCTCCAATACAGGACGGTTTTCAACCATCTTGTAATCGTGGAACTGCTCTATAATATAGATCTCGCTCCCTGCATCGGCCGCCCCGAACTTAGATTCGAGCGCCTCCCACAAGTCCTTGGCAGACCGCACATGCAAATATGCGTCAACCAGCTTATCTCCAATCACGCTCAGAACTGCCCCGAGGAACACGACAGTGGCCTCCTTGAACGCCTTCTCCTGTTCAGGAGCGATCGTTCCTGTGGGAGTCACACCGGCGACCCAGAACACGTTCATGGCCGTGAGCCATAAGGTGGTTTTAGTCTGCCAACGCTTAAAGTACGTCCCCGTAAACGGGGACGGTTTCAGTGCAGGAGCAAAACCAGAATTCGAAAAACTCCTACACAATTTAGGTTTTTGGATGGATAAGTAAATAGGCAGTTTTTCGATTAAATTAATCCATGAATAAATCATGAGCATGACATGGACATCATTGATAACACACTGATTACGATCTAACAGAGCATGTACTACGCACATAGTAGAAACATCTACGCATATCGCTAGTACTGCTACAACAGAAAGAAACATGAGAGGGATAAGCGATGTATACCCTCCAATCGGCCACACGGCGGCAGTGGCGGTGGCAGCAGCCGCGACATCCTCGGCGGCCTTCTTGTCGGCCTCGCCTTCTCAGCGGCGGCACGGTCGGCGTCGGTCGACATGGTGATGACGAAGGTGATGCGGACGTAGATGAACAGAAGCGAGCAGTCGCGTAGTCGCTACCCAAAAACCTAATCGCCCCTCTCCCGTACAGGATCCGGAAAGGCGGGGTTTCGGAGGCCTGCTCTCCCGTCAACCGTGTACGCGGTTAACGGGATGCAGTCGCCGGCGGCAGCAGCAGCAGAGGAACGACCTGGGCGTGGAGGTGGAGATGGAGATGCGTTCTGTTTTGGCGGCGGCTAGGGTTGGCAGCGCCCCACATATATATGTGCGGTCGCGCGTTGAGAGACGTGGGCTGAACCCACGTCCAAGTCGGTAGCCCATGATCCGACGTCTCAGATCGTGGCCCTACCTGTTAAAGACTCTCCGTTCCTGACCGGCAAAAAAAGCGCATAGGAGACAAGGCGAGCGGAGGAGGAGTGCGCGAGGGCTTCTTTTCTTCTCAAGCTCCAATAGCTTGAGGGAGAGAATCCCTTATAAACCACTCCAACTCTCCTTCCACTAGCGGTATGGGACTAAACTTCCCACCACCTTGTGATGCCACCTACATGGGGCCTTAGAGATTAAATCTGAAATTGTCATATGGGCTCCAGGCCCATCTCATATTTCAATAGGCGACCTCGGCGTCGCAGAGCACGGAGAGCTGGAAAGCCTTCCTGTGCAAGCCACTGCGGAGCTTGGAGAAGGGCACCTGCTGGCTCGTCCGGTCCTCTATCAGCTTCACTTGCGTCTTCCCCCGCCCCATCCTCTTCCTCCTCCTCCTCCGACCACCACAATGTCCAATCCAAAGGAAAACTAGCTAAGCTAGGACGGCATGCAAAGTGAGTGAGACTCACCGAAAATGGCAAGCTTTCCCTCTGGGCGAGAGGCCGTTTTATGGGGATGAGCATGCATTGCAAGAGACGACAAGGCCTCTACTCTGTTGTTTCCCCGGAAGAGAAGAGCATCTGTCTTTTTTTCTTTTTCTTAATATGTTGTTTCTTTCTAGACGACTGTTCACTACAATGAAAGAGCCAATATGGGGAAGGGCAGGCAACGTCCGTTAGTATATTTTTTGCCTTTCGCCACTAGCTACCTAGGTCCCTGAATCAATTCCCATCATCACCCTTGCACAATTTCTAAATCGACTCGATTCTATATCGTACCATATCCAGGATTATCGGCTTTGCCCTTTTACTCAAAGTGTTGAGGGTGCACATCACACGATCTATACAACACCGATGTTTAAGGCATGTTCCATTTTGAAAAAGACCATGTTTAAACTTTGTTGGGAGCCCACAGCACTTAACATATAATCTGTCTTGTTTTCTATCTTGTACCTATATTATCTATGTCTTTTTTTAAACTCACACTTAAACTTTATTTAAACAAGAGCAGGAATATCATCCGATACAATACCCATAATTCAATCTGGAGGTACTTGAGTCCAGACTCCAGAGGTCCTAGCGAGTACTAACACCTAATGTTGCCAACCCATGTGCTGCGCCATTAGCTGACCGCCGCACCCATGTTACTTTGTAATCTTGCCACGTCCGGAGCATCGCCTTCGGTGTAAGAATATTTATGTGGCCAATGTAAATAATAGTTTGATTTTAATGAAGAATTCTAGTATGATGGTTACTAGAAATAATAGATTAAAGTCTGGGTTTTAATTCCCTCGTATCTCCCTCTGTTAATCTTCAGAAACTAGAGTGCATATGTGTACGTGTGGCAAAGTCACATGCCTAGTGCATGGACATGTATTAGTGCCTCGTGATGGCTATGTACTGGTGCATGCATGGATTAATCGATATGAGCTAGAATGGACCAATTAGATGCAAGCACATGGATCGGTTTGTTTTGTAACTACGCATGTAGCCAAGCGGTGGCTGTGTGCAAGCGCGGCTGGACGCGATGCTTCGTATTAGGGACGCGCCTGCCTCCCAGTTTCATGTATAATTGAGGTCCATGATCCATCTTTATAGATCATATATACGGGTCTATGCACGAAGAGCAATACATTATGCAATTACAACATCTTACATGGTACTATCAGTTTTAGGTTTTAATTCTCGGCTTCCGCTGCCGCCGCGCGCTTCGTCACGCGCCGCCGCCGCCGCCCAGCCGCCGCTGACCGCGCGTCGCCCGCGCCCGCCGCCGCTCCTCCCTTCCTGGCCCGATCGCGCTGCATCGCCAGATCGCCCGCGCGTCGCCCGCTCGCTAGCCAGCTGCAGCGTTGACCGATCCGCTGCAGCCGCGCGCGCCCACGCCCGCTGCTCCACGCCAGCCGCCGCAAACCGCCGCTCGCTAGCCGCCAACCCGCTCGCTCCGTGGCCCGATCGCGCTGCATCGCTAGCCAAACCAAGTTCGTGTACGCACGTTCCTAGCTGTGTGTACCGTGCACTGTTCCTGAAGATCCATCAAGCTGCGTGCTTGCTAGCTTCGAAGCTAGCTTTGCACGTAGGCGTGAGCGTCTCTGGTTGATTTGAGCCGCCGAGCGCCATGTCGCTGCTGCCGCCTGCCCGACCCGCGCGCCACTCTGGTCACTCGCCAGCCCCGATGGCGTCCACTGGCCCGTTCGCCGCCGCCTTTGCCGTCACGCCGCCGGTGCCCCCGGCGTGGCTCCGCCGCCGGCGTCCTACGGTGCGGCCCCGCCGCCGTACGGGGCGGCCGCCACCTATGACGCGTCCGGCGTCGCCCCTTCAGTCCGTCCCGACTTACCACCCGGCTCGGCTCCATTGCTCCCGCTGGCGTATGTCGCCGCCCACCGTCGGTGCTTCTCCGGCCAGTCCGTCGTCGCCCCGCCGCCGGCGTCGACTCTGCCCTTCGATCCCTTGCTGTTGCGCGGGGTGTTCGACGCGCCCGTTCCCACGTACGGGAATCCTACGTACGGGGCTCCGCCCGTGTACGGGTCTCCCAGGTACTGGTGGGGTCGTCAGCAGGCCAGCACTCGCCCGTTGGGCAGCATCCCGACGGCGCCCCGCACCTGCAGCATCTGTCAGCGGGCCAGCAGGTTTTTCCGGCGGGCCATACGGCCTATCCGGCACTGCAGTCGCAGCCGGGGCTGCTACCCATACCGTATGGAGAGTACCCATCGCCGCAGCCGAACGGCGGCTACGACCTACCCATGGCGTCTCCGCCCCCCTCGCCGGCCCTGCCGCCGGCGCCCTGGGACCCGGTGCTCCTCCCCGCACTGCATGCCGCTCCTACGCCGAACAACTACACTAGAGGTGGTGATTGGTACATGGACACCGGTGCTACGGCTCACATGTTTGCTCATCCTAGTAACCTTGCCTCCTTCACTCCTGTCTCCACCGACCGCCGCATCATTGTCGGCGACGGTTCCACACTTCCTATCACACACATTGGGCACACTTCTTTTCCTTCTAGTTCTACCCCATTATCTTTGTCTAATATACTTGTGCCACCTCATCTTATTAAGAATCTCATTTCTGTTCGTTGTTTCACTCGTGAAAATTCTGTTACCGTTGAATTTGACGAGCTCGGTTTTTGTGTCAAAGACGCTCGAACCAGGATGGTACTTCACCGATGTGACAGCCCCGACGAGCTCTATCCGGTGCACTCGCCTTCATCCACCACCACCGCACCGGTTGCTCTCTCCGCTGGAGTCGATCTCTGGCACGCTCGCTTGGGTCATCCCAACCCTGTCACACTTCGTCATATTCTTAGGAGTTTCAGTTTCAGTTGCAATAAGATCGAGGATCACACTTGTCATGCCTGTCGAGTCGGCAAACATGTTCGCCTGCCGTTTAATAATTCCACCATCATTGCTTCTTTTCCTTTTCAGTTGATTCATAGCGATGTGTGGACTCCGGTTCCCAGTAACTCGGGCTATTTATATTATCTGGTCATTCTTGATGATTATTCTCATTACGTGTGGATTTTTCCTTTGCGCAGAAAGTCGGATGCACTCTCTACCTTGACGGCTTTTTACTCCTATGTCCGCATGCAGTTTGGGCGTCCCATCCTTGCGCTTCAGACGGACAATGGAAAAGAGTTCGACAATCTCGCTTTCCGCACCTTTTTGTCGCATCACGGCACAGTTTTCCATCTCATATGCCGTACACTTCACAGCAGAACGGTCGAGCCGAACGCGTCCTTCGCACTCTGAATGACTGCGTTCGCACGCTCCTGTTTCATGCCAACGTGCCGCCTCGTTTCTGGCCGGACGCACTCGCCACTGCATCACTTCTTCTTAACATTAGACCCTGCCGCCCACGGTGGAACTACGCACCTCGCCATCTTCTCTTTGGTATGCCCCCGTCTTATGACAACTTGCGTATTCTTGGGTGCCTTTGCTATCCCAGCATTGCCGACACTGTTTCTCACAAGCTTGCACCTCGATCTATCGCTTGCATCTTCATCGGCTACCCCTCTAACTCCAAGGCATATCGGTGCTATGATCCCGTCTCCCACCGTGTGTTCACCTCCCGACACGTTTACTTTGATGAGCATGTGTTTCCATTTCAGCAGGTACCCCCGTCCGTTCCTCCCGTCGCTGGTGATGCGGGAACCTCGACGCCCCTTCCGGGAGGTTCGCGCGCCGCCCTTGGCCCGCCCCCCGTATGCGGCGCCTCCTCCAGCAGCGGCGCTGGCGCCCCAGGCGCCCCCGACGTTGGCGCCCGCGGCCCCCGCGGCTCCCTCGGCCCCCGGGTGCCCGCGGCCCCCCCGGCGCCCGCGGCCCCCTGGCGCCATTGGCCGGTCCGGTCACCCGCGCCCGTACGGGCGTTTTTCGCCCGAGCTCGCGCTACGCCTCGGATGACTACGTCCATGCGGCGCCCACCTCTGAGCCGTCGCCGTTGCCGTCCTCCGTTCGAGCCACTCTTCGTGACCCGCTCTGGATGGCTGCAATGCAAGAGGAGTTTGATGCCCTGTTGCGCAACCGGACGTGGCAGCTTGTTCCCCGTCCCCGGCACGCCAACGTGATTACCGGGAAGTGGGTGTTTAAACACAAGCTCCATCCTGATGGTACCCTTGATCGCTACAAAGCGCGCTGGGTCGTTCGTGGCTTCCGACAGCGTGCTGGCATCGACTTCACCGACACCTTCGCTCCAGTCGTCAAGCCCGGCACGATACACACGGTTCTCCACCTTGCGGTCTCCCGTGCTTGGCCGGTGCACCAGATGGACGTCTCCAACGCCTTCCTCCATGGTCACCTCGAGGAGCAAGTCTTCTGCCAGCAGCCCACTGGGTTTGTTGACCCGGCGCTTCCCGACCACGTGTGCCTGCTTCCGCGGTCCTTGTACGGACTCAAGCAGGCTCCGCGCGCTTGGTACCAGCGCATCGCGGCGTTTCTTCACCAGCTTGGGTTCCGCTCTACCCGCTCGGACGCCTCGCTCTCCGTCTATCATCAGGGCTCTGACACGGCCTACTTGCTGCTCTATGTCGATGACATTATCCTGACGACATGTACGGCTAGTCTCCTCAGTCAGCTCACGGCTCGTCCTCGCGCTGAGTTCGCCATCAAGGACTTGGGTCCTTTGCACTACTTCCTCGGTGTCGAGGTGGTGCGCCGTCCGGATGGCTTCTTCCTTCATCAGCGGAAGTATGCTCATGAGCTCCTGGAGCACGCCGGCATACTTAACTGCAAGCCCGCCGCTACGCCTGTTGATACGAAGGCCAAGCTTTCTGCCACGGATGGTTCTCCTGCTTCGGATGCTGCTTTCTATCGGTCTATCGTTGGTGCTCTCCAGTACCTCACTCTGACTCGACCGGAGATCCAGTATGCCGTGCAGCAGGTGCGTCTTCATATGCATGCTCCTCGAGACGTTCACTGGGCTGCCGTCAAGCGGGTTCTCCGCTATATCTGTGGCACTATGGATCTTGGCATCACGCTTCACGCCTCCGCCGACACCGCCCTCACTGCCCTCACCGCCTACTCCGATGCAGATTGGGCGGGCTGTCCTGACACTCGTCGCTCCACTTCGGGCTATTGTGTCTACCTTGGACCCTCACTTATCTCGTGGTCGTCCAAGCGACAGCTTACGGTCTCCCGTTCTAGTGCTGAGGCTGAGTATCGTGCAGTGGCCAACGCCGTCGCCAAGTGTTCGTGGCTCCGCCAGCTGCTTCAGGAGCTCTCTTGCCCTGTTGACCGTGCCACGGTGGTCTACTGCGACAACGTCTCGGTGGTCTACCTCTCCGCTAACCCGGTGCATCATCGACGGACCAAGCATATTGAGTTAGATATTCATTTTGTTCGGGAACAGGTGGCCCTTGGGCATATTCGTGTTTTACACGTCCCTACTTTCCAACAATTTGCCGATATCATGACCAAGGGCTTGCCTACGGTGTCATTTGAGGAGTTCCGGTCCAGTCTTTGCGCCAGCCGCGGTGCTGCTTCGACTGCGGGGGGTGTTGAGTATATGTGTTATGTGCATATTGTGTGTTAGGCCTGTCTCCTAGTTTCATGTATAGTTGAGGTCCGTGTCCCACCTTTGTACATCATATATACGTGCCTATGCACGAAGAGCGATACATCGTGCAATTACAACATCTTACAGTAACGTCGCGTCCGCATGTGTTTAGCAAACATCGTGTCCGCTGGGTGATGCAAACATCGTGTCCGCTGGGTGAGAACCGACGCTGCTGTTTGGAAGAGACGCATTTTTACAGAACCTATAAAAGGGCCACTCACACTGCCGGATATGTGTGATTCTCTAAGGTCATTTACGCCGCGCTGGAGAGTAGACGCTGCTGCATTAGAGAAGGCACATTACAGTGCATGCATACACCTAAGTAAAAGGCTAGTTTTTCATCCATCGGAGGAACACCTGAAGGGAAGAGGTAGAGATAAGAAGAACGTACGACAACGACGGATCGACTTCGTAAGGCTTCATGATGGAGCAAGGTACACTCGGATCATGAACAAAAAAAATAATCTCATGCATGTTTTGTTGAATCATTTGTATTGCAAATGTTCCGCACTCAAAGAAATTTTGCTTACATTCAGCTCCTCCACAACCTGTCCAGCAGAAGAGAGATTCTTTGATTGATCATTGAGCATATTAACAACATTCAGGCAGTCCATCTCGACATGGATCTTCTGGTAGTTTAATTCCATTGCCAGCTGAACCGCCCTCCTGCATGCCAGCAGCTCCGTCGCCTCAGCGCATGCGATCGATGGAAAAAACGAGCATGCAGCTCCTCTGAATGCGCCTGTAACATCCCTGAAGATCAGACCACCACCCCCGCCGTCGCCCATTTTTTGTCCGTGCTCCATCGAAATTGGCTTTCATCTAATCTTGCTCCGGTGGAGTCCATCTTTCCTTCTGCTTAATCTTTTGCTTCGGTTGCTTATTCCCATGCGCCTTGTTCCACTCCTCCAAGTAACAACACACCGATTTCGCCAGTACATGTGGCTCCTCCATTTTCTTACCTTCACGTGTTTCGTTCCTGGCTAGCCACAGCATATAGCCCTTGAATCAGTACTGACCTCTCTCCTTCTGACGCTTCAGCAAACCATTGTAGCAGCCAGTTTCTGAGCGAGCTCTGGGAGCTAACCGAAATGGGTGGGATCGCCACCGCCGCCCCCAACTCCGAGCTCAACACTTTCCAAAATTTTGCTGCATGCGAACAGGCCCAGAATCGGTGATACACCGTTTCTTCTGGTTCACAAGCTGGACAGAAGACTCCGGCCTTGATACTTCTTCGCATCAATTCAACACCCACCGCCAGACCATTCTTCATCAAGCGCGAAGTATGCATTTTTGCCTTACCCGGTGCATTCGAGCCCCGCAGCGCCAGCCACCCTTGGTGGTTCGCCACCGTTGACGAAGACTCCGGCCGTCCCCACTTCGCTCGTTTTTTGTCCATGCAAAGATGATATGCTGACCACATATTGAATTGCCCATTTTTTGTATAGTTCCATGCTTGTTAGTCATCTGTTCCATTACCCCCAATTATAATCTGCATAATATCTTGTACGTCATCCTGGGAGAACATGGCTTCGAGTTTGTTTCTGTCCCAAGCATCCCCATCCGCTGAAAGGAGGTCACTCACCCGTGTAATACCATGCATATAATCTTGGCCCAGTGGCCTAACGCTGCCTCTCCTTGGAATCCAATTGTCATGATGAATCCTAACCTTAGTGCCATCTCCAATTCTCCAAACAAGACCATCCAACAGAAGCTCACGCCCATGCAAAATACTGCGAAAAGTATAAGATCCTCCAGCTGGGCGTGTCACATCACTACTGGAAATTTCGTATACACCGGGTGTTAGGGTCTTCGCCGAGAGCCAAAACATGGGCACTCGTCAAAGTCACAGACGCCGAGAGGGACTCTCGGCAACAGGCAAATCTCGGCAAACACAGGATATTGCCGAGAGTAAACCTCGGCAAAAAGGCAACACTCGGCAAAGACACTATTTGCCGAGAGCCAAGTGGCCTGCCACATGGCACATCTGGCGGCGAATAACGGCACGGTCACGGTTGCAACTCTTTGCCGAGAGAGGCTCTCGGCAAAGATTTAGTCCCACCTCGCCTACCGACAAGCAGAAAGACCTGTTTAAATAGTTCAATAGTCCAATCTCATTAACCTTCGGTCTTCAATATTAAGAATATGTAGTCACTATAAATCTTCATGTTCCGGACAGAGAAAGTTCATATTGATACTCCGGGTTAGGATCCTCTGCAGTACTGTACCGTGTTGTACAGTCACTGCCATGTGGGACCTGGCCCCACATGTCATCGACACTACAGCACCATATGGTACTGCAGAGGATCTCAACCCTGATACTCCGTATTCTAAACAATGGATGCTTGCTTTTTTTATAAATTTATGATACAACCACACCTTTACCGAGCGCAGCTCCCGGCAGAGCAATAGTTACCGAGAGGACCTCTCGGTAAAGATCAGGCTCTCAGCAAACTTTAGTCCCACCTCGCTCAGAGACAAGCAACATGACCTGTTTAAATAGTCAGATAGTCCAAATAGTCAGATAGTCCCGTTGCAGCAACATGACCTGTTTAAATAGGCGAAAGTACCTCAGTGGCATTGCCTGATGCAACCGTTTAAATCCTCGGAAAATCGTACGATGCCGAAATTCCTCGGGAGCTGGCACGGTGTCATTACATGGCCCCTGTAGGGTGTGGTAAAAGTTTGGGCGCGTTTGAATAAGCCTCCCCAGAGGCCGCTTGTAAACCTCACCGTCTATGAGCTAGTCTCTGGGTACCGAGAGGGAACGTGTCCGGTTTGTGCAGGAACTACGGGTCCTGTTGCTCCGTTGGCCTCGAAACTTCTCGCGCTCTCAAAGGAGGCAATCGCATGACACATGCCACACCCCCGCATTTTCGGGCATGCATGCAATATTCGATAAATTTATTGCTTTGCTAGGATTTCATTGCCGAAAATTACTGATCAGCAAGGCGGCACATGAAATCATGCCCTGTAGCGGCACGGGAAATCCTTTGTGATGTCCTTGTGGCATGCCTAGGCCTTGCACAGACGAGGAGGACTGTCATTTCCGATATCTGCTCTCGGTATTTGTGATTTTTCCGAGATCTGCTCCTTGACGGCGATACACACGG
Organism: Triticum aestivum; assembly: GCF_018294505.1. NCBI lineage: Eukaryota > Viridiplantae > Streptophyta > Magnoliopsida > Poales > Poaceae > Triticum > Triticum aestivum. Next base: position 19,730,513 of record NC_057814.1, on the reverse strand, counting down.
GCAAAAAAGACGATCGTGCCCCTCGTTTCGAACCGTTTTTGGTTAATCCTGGCCGTCCTTGTGTTTCTCCCCCTCGCGTTCAGCCCAGCGGGGAGCACCGGAGCAGAAGCGGCTCTAAAGATGGTTTGATGGAAAACGGCAGCGACGACCTATGAGTGCGTCGGACCGGTTTGTGCCCCAGACCCGGTATGTGGCTTAGTCGGGCCCTTCGGCTTTAGATGTTAGGCTATGTGAGAAGTCTGGGTATTCGGCTCACACTTCTGCACCCCTTCGTCAATGGATATGAGTAGCGACAGATGTTGCTAAGATGACGGCTTCAGACATATTGATGTATTACTTTGTAAGGTCTTTGTGAATAATTAATAAAGTGGCTGCACTGCATGCATTTCCCAGATGCAGAGGCCAGGGGTCATCCTCTAAAAAAAATGAAAATTGTTGTGGCATATACCTTGCAGTTAAGCGATTGATTTCGAGCTATGCGCTGTTTAAGTTTGAACTACCTCCATCCTATGGTGTCCGTAGGTTTTTGCTTTCCTCGTGCTTTACCTTTTCTTTTGTTGTGAAATTTCATGTCCATTTTTTCCCCCATCAAAACAGGCGGACGTGCATGTTGATGCGGCCTCGGGCGGGTCGGCTGCTGGATTGTTTCGGTATCAGATTCCGCGACGCTGATTACCTTCCGCTTCGTGGTTGATGCTGAAGGCTTGTGTGCGGGGCTAGAATGGCCACTTCTGTTGCGACGATCTACTCCCCATCTGTGCTGCAATCTTTACCCAACACTATATTTTTTTTCTCAGTAATAAAAACAATACTCTTGGTCAGGCAGGGTACAGTGGCTGAAGAACTGAACTACTGAAGAGAACCTGAAACGTGTTTGCTCTATCCTTTTTGTCATTTCACCTTTGCATGAGCATGACGTGTCTCCTTCCAATTTTCGCTCGTCGCAGCATCGGATATGTGCCTTGCAAGAAAGGATTAGCTTGTTTTAGACCCTAACTCTAACTCTAGACTATGAGATCCAGATGGCCGGCCTCGCAGTGTACAGCTATCATGTGTTTTTAGCACTGATGGCTATGCCATCTCATGGTTCATCAAAGGTTTCTTCTGTTTTTTTGGGTCTGAAGAGTAGGTAAATATTTGTCAGATTAACTTTTGCATCATTGTTGATCTGTGATTTGCGGGGAAACGGTGTGCTGTCGACGAATGAGCTTCAGGTGCAGCTTCTTTTGGGCTGGAATATGTCCAAGACTTGTGTTGCAAAACACGGGTCGGCCTGTGGTTACATTTGAAGGTTGCATGGGGCTAGTTGGTACTCCCTACATTCTATCGTATAGTGTACTCCCTCCGTTTTTATTTACTCCGCGTATTAGGTTTGGTCAAAGTTAAGCTTTATAAATTTTGACAAAGTTTATAGTAAAAAATATTAACATATACAATAACAAATCAATACTAGTAGATTTATTATTGAATGTACTTCCACTTCATATAGATTTGTTATGGTAAATATTTATATTCTTTTGTATAAACTTGGTCAAATTTTAGTAAGTTTGACTTCAGTCAGCACTAATATACGGAGTAAATAAAAAACGGAGGGAGTATATAGATTTCTTTCAAAAGTCAGAATTTGCAAATTTAGACCAAGTTTATGGAGAAAAATGGAGAACGGCAAATACATACCTCCATTAGGTACGTTGTTGTGTCATTTTCATATTGTATATGTAAGGTATTGTAGATATAGATAATTTCCTCTCTAAACTTGATAAATTCCAAAATTGAGTTTTGTAAATATCTACATGTATTACATTATATAAAACAGAGGGAGTATATGGTCTGCTGCTTCACAGGAACAAACAAGGTTAATTCCAAAGTATCATCGCAAAATATACCCTGCGCTTTGGAACATCAGAGACTACAAGTTTTCTACTATCCTGGCATTAAACTTGGAACTAACCCTGCGCTGTAGTAAAATGTGGTCATGCAACTGACATAAAATCGATATAATTTACATAAACCGGACAATAATTCGTTTGTTCAACTAAAACTTACTGGCGGCCGGACAGGAGCCCCTCGACTTCCTCCTGTGTTGTGCCTTCACGGTCGCTAAGGGCACCTGCACCTTCACACCCTTCTTGATGACATGTGTATCCACCCATGCGATCTATGTTTGGTGGACTTTATTCATGTATTGAAAAATTGTTGCGTTTTCAATGATCTTTCCATAAAATTCTTTCGTTAGGTTGTCGGCGTGAGCTTTACATACTTGGCCCTAGATTGTAGTTGTGGTGGATGATCACATTGACCATATTTAAATTGATTTTGGCAATGAACTCATAACCAACCTTCCTCCAAGAAGCCCCCCGAAGCAAACATCAGCGGCTTCGACGAGTTGCCCTCAGGGCTGGCCCTAGGGCATGGCAAAAAGTGTGACAACATAATCCCATATAAGGATCATTTAGGGGGGGGGGGGGGGGGCAAAAGCCCCCATCCCCCCATCCGTGCACGATACCGCAAATTTTTCGCAATAATTCTTTATGTTGAGTAGATGTATCTATACTACAATTAAAAGAGGAAACATTATCTTTCCTAAACGTACCCGCCTAATGAACACACAATTACATGAAGCAATTAGAGTCTCACGGTTAGGCCCACTCGTTTAGATCTAACCGTCAACATAAGAACTATATTCCTCGCCAAAAGTACGTTTAGCAATTTGAGGCGCAGGCGAAAACTCTGCAAAGGACGTGCGCAAGCTCTTCTTCCCGCCACCCACCCCCTTTTTTCTCGACCCTGTCCTCTCGGATCCAATCTCAGCCCCTCCCATCCTCTCGAAGATGGTGATTTTCGTGCTATGTTCTCCCATCTTCGTACGTCTCCTGAATCAGCCTTCCATCCCTCGATTTCGTGTGTAATGTTAGCCGCCGCGCGTGTTTAGAACACAAATTGAGGACAAGCTGGGCGGTGACGGAGGCATGCCTCAAGAAACCTATGCAGCAGGGAGGCGACGGAGGTGCATTGCCATCGGCAACATCTTGGCGTGGTCTTTGGTTTGCTCCCCAACCATCGATGGTCTTGAAGTTGTTCACGATGAGCTCATGGTTTTATTTTCAAGGATACGTCAAAGGTTGACGCATCGAGATCATAGATGGAAAGGTGCCAAGAAAGGCAGAAAGTTGGTTACTTGTTATGCATGGCTAACATAGGCAACGCCTCGACATGCTAACTACTCACTACTAGCTCACACATCTACTCTAATCGGAAGCGATCCTGTCTCGCGCAGCAACGTGGCCGTCCTCCAGTCTTGTCCCTCCAAGTCAAATTTCTTGAGCACTTCACTAGCGGATGGGGACACTCCGTTGAACACAATGTCATTTATGTGTTTCCACAACATCCATGCCACAAGTGTAATGATGGTCCATGTCTCCTTCCTGAGTTGTTTTTGTGGGTTTATGGACGTCCACCATTCCACTGGATTTGCATCCGCGCTTGGTAGCCAGTTTTGTTTATTCTAGTTGTCGATGATTGGGCGCCATACTTTCCTAGCCAGAACACAACCTAGCAAAATGCGTTTTATTGTTTTTGGTGCTTGATCGTAGAAGGGGCAAGCTGTAGGGTGCGGTAGTTGTCGGCGCTCGAGTCTGTCCGCCGTCCAACACCTTTCCCTGGCCATCAGCCATGTGAAAAACTTGCAAGTCGCCGGCGCCCTTGATCTTCATATTTGCATGGCACCCTTGGCCTCCACTCTACAACAAAGAAAGTCCGGTACACCGATCTTACCGAGAAGGAGCCGTTTGTCTCCCAATACCAAGCGAGTTTGTCTTCAATGCCGTCCAGCAGCTGAATGTGATCGGTCCTATCCACGAGCTGTAAGAACTCGCGCAATGCTTAGAACACATGTTAGGCGATACATCTTGCCGCCATTCGTCGGTTATCGCTTGCTTGACCGTTCTCTTCTGCGCTCGTTTCTTGACGGCGGCGAATAATTTCGGCATGAGGTCTTTGATTCGCCCGTCCTACAACCACCAGTATGTCCAGAACCGTGTCACCTCACCATTTCCTAGCGTGCACTTGACCACCCACTTGCAAATACTCATGGATTCCGGTGAGACCTGTAGGTTGAACTCACTCCACGGGCAATCTTGTTCCGTTCTGGTTAGTCAAAGACATCGTGATCTGAGAGCCGCTTTAGAAGACGCAAGTTTGGAATGCCGAGGCCACCATTCTATTTGCCTTGCAGAATGCCATGAAACAGAAAGAAATAACTTCATAGCACCACCAACAAACATACATCACGTAACATCTATGGGCAACACAAGCAGACGGGAGCAACCTAAGCTTATGACGAGATGAACTGGTGATGGCATGCCTTCTAAGGCAGTATTGTCGGCGAGCTCGCCCGGGATGAAGAGGTGGACGGAGGTTGCAGCCATGTTGGGGGAGAGGAGAAACACTAGGCAAGGGAGAGGAAAGGGGTGGGTAAGGGAGGTGGCATCGGTGAGATACCTTCGGCAATAAGGCTAGCTTGGCCAGGGAAGAAGAGGAAGCAGGTGTCGTGGAGGCGTGGTGGCAGCGGCGGGTTCCGTCTCATGGTGGGGCAAAGCCGCGAGGGTACCGTCGATGCTCAGAGACCCCGTGAATTGGAGGGGAAAGTGAGGGGGTAGGAGGGGTTGGCCCTTAAAAACGGGTGCCCCAATATCTCGCCTTCAACGAATCCAACTTCTGACTCGCTGAAGGGGTGAGTAAGAGGAGCCGACCCACGCGCGCGGCAGCCACAATGTTTTTTTTTTTACATTTTCGGTTGATGTTTTTTGCTTTATTTTTATACTTTTGTTTATACTTTAAAAATATTCTAAATACATACATACATACATACATACATACATTGTGAAAAATGTTGAACATGTATTTGAAAAATGTTATCAAGCATTCGAAAAAATCTTGAATGTGTACAGATTTTTTTAATCATGGATTAGTTTTTCTAAAACATTATCATGTATAATAAAATGTTAATCAATAATTTTCAAAAAAATATTGAAAAAGTATTTGGAAAATGTTAATCAAGCATTCTAGAAATGTTGAATGTGTACAGAAAAAATGTTGACCATGTATTAAAAAATATGAAAAAATTGATGCTGTATATAAAAATGTCAAGTGATTTAAAAAGTATTGAAAAAGTATTTAAAAATTGTTAATCAAGCCATCAGAAAATGTTAAATGTGTATATAAAAAATGTTGACCATGTATTAAATAAACCATGAATCTGTTTTGATCATGTATATATAAAATTTTAAACAAGCATTTAGCAAAAAGTTGAACAAGTGTTTAAATAATATTCATCAAGCATTTGGAAATATTAAATGTGTATAAAAATGTTGAAAATGCATTAAAAATATTAATATTTTTATTTGAACACTATTCATCAAATTCGAAGAAATGTATAGACAAAATGTTGATTCCATATATAAAAAATTTAATCAAGTATTTAAAATTTTAGAAAAAGGTGTTTAGATAAAAATTTATCATATACGAAGAAATGCTAAATTTGTATTGATTTTTTTAAAGTCTATTAGGATTTTTTTGTTGACTTATACAAAAAAATGAAGAATGAAAACCGAAAAAAGAAACAAGGATAAACCAAAGAAAAAATAAAACCAAAAAACAAATAAAATAATAATAAAAAAAGGAAGAAAAAATTATATAAAAGAAAAAAAAGAACAATAGAAAACCGAATAAAACAGTGAAAATGGAGAAAGGACAAAGAAAAACCGCGAAAAACAAAAACACAAAAAAAAAACAGAAAGCCTTATGGTTAACCGGCTGTATTCTCTTAAAGTAGACCACGCCTTGCAGCATCCCCCGAGCCCGCCGCTAGGTCACTAGTTAGGAGCTCAAGCTGCCATCTCGCATAACCCGGGATCGAATCCCGGTTGCTTCCTTTTTCAACTCCGTTACTCCATTTCTTTCAAAGTCGTTGTTGGGTCGGCACATAACTGTACATGCTTTGCTTGCAGCGAGACATTCTACATACTCGCTTAATGCGAGATATAGTCGCCGCGCTTGAAAAGCCCATGTACCAAACATTGCTTTGGGTATTTTGTGGGCTTTTGGGTCCAAACATTGGCCTGCGAACCAAACGAGGCCGAAAGGGGCGGTTGTATGCGACGCCATGCGTGTCGCCGTTCGTTTCCTTCCGCGGCATCACCGACCCTCTGCTCTGGCCGCGTCTCGTCAATGGCGCCGCTCCGCGTGTCGACTCGCCATTCCCCGCACTCTCTTACCACTACTTCTCCTGCACCGGCCTTGCAATCTTGAATAATCATTAACTAGCATAGCCCGCACGGCGGCACGCCATGCCCGTCGATACAGTGTGTTCATATGGATTGTATTTACTATTTACAATAAAGGTTATCAATTTAAGATAGCAGATCATTGTACCTAAAATTGTGAACGTAGGAAAAAAGTTAGAAAGAAGCAAATTTATTGGCATCATGCATGTTGGATGTTGCTAAAGAGGAAAACACATGTTCATACATCTCTGATAGGGATGATCTATTTTTACCGAACATGGCACGACTCCACTATAGTAAAATGAAAGAAACATATTGCTAGATTAGGGCATGTACAATGGTTCTATCTTAAGAATGCCATGTAGAATAAACAATGAGGTGGAGGAGAGAAAAATCATAAGATAAGGCTTGTCTTCTCTTACTTAAGAGAAGACAAGAGATGATCTCTTAGCACAATATGTCTCCCCATGTTTTTAGAAATAATTAATTATTGAAGATAAGGCTAAGAGATGACCCATTGTAGATATATTTTTATGTCATCTCTAAATTACATGCAAGATTTAAGATAAGACGATCTTATCAACCATTGTACATGCCCTTAGATTATTCTGGTGTAGCCTCCTGCAGGATTAGTGCCCGTGATGAAGTGATAAAAATCTTCAGTGAATTGTTTCCTCCGGCCCACAAATGGCTAGGCGCCTAATGATAGGATCTTTACTATATGGACGCTAAGGATATAAGCAGAGCGGTATCACATTAGAGAAGTTGTCGCACATTTTTGCTAGAATTCTTGTTTGCCTTGCACATTCATTCTGCTAGGTGGTTACCTGCTAGCGGGCCATGCTAAACTGTCATTGTTTTGTTTGTGCTTTCTCGTGTGTTGTAAGGAGCTTCTCTTTTGCCACTTCAAGTGGATGATAGTTATGGGCGTTCATGGTGATATTGTGGTTACCCCAAATGTACTCCAGGGCCACTTGAGCAGCCTTAAATCAGCTAATGGGTAGCTGCAACATTTATTGATTAGATACGGGACATTCCTTCTCCTTCTACATGGGATGCATGCTTTCTGTCTAATTTGACTACGTCCTCCTTGGCAGTCTTCTATTTGCCTTTATCTCTACATGTGATGGTCTGCGTCCTTTGTTGTTTGGATTTCTCTTTGCATACGACAGTCCTGTGCTTCACCCGTTGTCTGCTTTCCTTTAGAAAATTGGTTTGCATATGTGCTTGTCAAAGATTGTTTGTGTGACAGATGATGGATATATTGATTTTGTTCATGGCCGGCTTCCTCTTTTCTGTTGGCCTATGCAGAGGTATGGCACAATCAGTTATACCAAGTAATACAAGCGTTCTGCTCCGGTGCCCCCCCCCCCCCCCCCGGGCTGAACGCGAGGTGGAAAAACACATCGACGGCCAGGATGAACCAAAAACGGTTCATAACGAGGGGCACGATCGTCTTTGTTACCCCCGCGTACAGCCGTCGAGGAGCCCTGGGAGGCCCGTACGGGCCCGGTTAGATTGTATGCCCGGCCATATGCGTATTTATATATGGCGGCGTTTCATGCGCGCGTGGAACTGCCCGTGCGTGGGGCAGCACGTGTCACGGGTAGATTCCAAAACCGTCCCACCATATAAATGTGGACGGCAACCACCTCCGGCCGCATCGCCCACCATTTCCCCCCGCCGCATCGTCTCCCTCTCCCCACTCCCCACTCCCCACTCCCTCTCCTCTCCAACCTCCTCGTCGCCCTCACCGCATCCTCTCCATCGCCATGGCGCACGCAGGAGGCGAGCGCCCGGATTGGGGCGCAGATCTGGTGGAGCAGGCGCGGCAGGTCGCTGCGGGCACCTTTGTGAGGGGACGTGCCGGCGTCGAGCGCGGTGCTCCCCCCGCTGCAGATCTGGAGAAGGCGGGGGCGGGTTGCAGCGGCGCAGTCCAGCCAGATGCGCCCGCTCTGGCGATCTCCGGCGAGGCGCAGAAGGTGGAGGCGGGCTCTGGCGAGGCGCACGAGGTGGAGAAGGTGGAGGCCGGCTCTGGCGAGGAGCAGGCGGAGCAGAAGGTATCTGCTTATCACTTTAATGTGGTAGTTTTTAGATTGTAGGGTTTGTGGCCAGAAGGTTTTTTGGTTAGATTTGTTGGATGTAGGGTTTTCTCCGCATTAGAGTTTTTGAGTATTTGATTCGTGCAAGAATGGTGGACCTCATATGATTATTAGATTAGGTTAGAAGTAGCCGGATTGAGGGATGGGGTTTTCCAGATGCTTATTAGATTAGTAGTGGAATTTTTGCAGTTCTTAGATGCTTATTAGATTAGTAGTGGAATTTTTGCAGTTCTAGGGATTATGACTGTCATAGTTGCAATTCTTAGATGCTTGATTGATGCATGTTGTCATAGTTGCAGTTCTTTAATGCTTGATTGATGCCTGTCAGGCAGAGGCTATGAGATGGGTTGTGCATGTCCTTGTGTTTTTGGAAAATGTCTACCTGAGGTGATTAGATGGTGCATTAGTTTGGTTGTAAATATAGTGAAGGATGTGCTCATGTAATGGGTGTTGTCATGTTAATCAAAAAGAGCTTCTCAAGGGCTGGATTTGTTTGTGCTGGATTGGGGCTTCTGAAGGAGAGGGGAAGGGGCAGTCTAAGCTTATTTAGTTTGGGTTAGTAGTGGAATTTTGCCGTTGCTTCAGAGATATTTACAGCATTGAACATCCTCTCCAATGCCGTTGCTTCAGAGATAAAAGCACCTTGGGATTTTTTCAGTGGTTAGTAGTGGAATTTTTGCTTGTTAGATTTTAATTAGTATGAGGTTTAATACCTTATTTAAGGGGGAATTTAAGGTCAGATAGACGTCATATGATTATTAGATCTGTAGTTCAATGTTGCAGACATATATGATTATTTGATTTGATCTGTGGTTCAATGATACCGGATGGAAACATATTTGATTTGGAATGCATTAATTTTGATGTGCCAATGAATTGATTTAGATGATACAAGATTCATCTATAGTATAATTTGTTGTTGTTTAGGTAAGTAATGAAATTTTAGATGTTTGTTGGAGATGTATGCATTTATAGTTGAAGTTGTACCTAATTAACTACTGCATTATGTTAATATGTGTAGGAGCTTTGCTGCATTATCCCAAAAACAGTAATTTGTGCATATTAAAAATTGTAGTTGGCTTGTGTAATTAGTAGCAATGGATGTAATTTTATATTTAGGGGGCTAAGAGATAACTCACTTTACAATTGCAGAAGGGTGGCCTCAAAAACAGTAAAATGGCCTTGAAATATTGTCCTTGCCCAAAATTTTATAAATCAAATGTTGTAGGCAGACCTATTGTCGAGCCTCATAAAATTAACCTGGCCAGAGATTTTCCTCTTTTGCAAATACTTATGATGAATTACAAAAATATGCAGCTAGGATGTCAGCATTGTATAACTATGAAGTAAACATTCCAAGGCAAGATCCTAGCAAAAAAATATACTATATGTTTCCATTAAGTAGTGTGGGGGGGGGATTCCTTCAAAAGAAAAGTGTTGGGTTAATCCAGGGAATGTCTAGAATCCAGCTTGGATTTTCATTAGCATTTATGAAGGAAAGCATTTTCTGTTGATTGATTGCTTAGATTCTGTATTTATAAGGAAAGCATTTGGTCACTTGCAACATACCAATGTGGTTCACATTCACAATTTTGTGTGTAATGACATTCTTTGAACTGCAATTCAATTCATTGTAATTGATGTGCTTGTTTGACAATATAGCAGGAGGAGGAGGATCTTGTGGTTGTGGGCAACAAGAGGAAGTGGGACAAGACTGGGTTCTACCCATATGACTATGATGAAGATGAGCCGTATGAGGTAAGGCCTAGTTGAAATGTTATTTGTGCATTGAGTTAGTGTGTTTATAGTATTTGAATGCATAATGTATTAATGTCAGTCATTAATGTGTGCGGTATGAATCTGGAGATGATGTGATCGAGGGGAACGTCGAGTCGTTTGAAGAGAAGGTGGTGTTGAAGATCAGGACCCAAGGACCTGGTATGTACCACAACTGGAGGACGGAAAAGTACGGCTGCCCCTTCTGCAGCAAGCCCAAGCCCAGGTCTGGGTTATTGGAGCATCTGATGGAACATTGCCGGGCTACATCGATCTCCAGTGGTGAGTACAAGATCAGGGCTGAGCATTCTGCCCTCCTGAAGGTCCTGAGAAACCCTAACCTCTAGTCCTACATCATGCTGATCATCAGAAGCTGGAAGCCGTACTCATCATCAGTATATTTGATGATGTTTTACTTTTGGAAAGCTGCATCTGGGTCTGAACTGGTTAAAAACTACCTCTATTAATGTAACGTAATGTATTGTGTGTCTTAACTGGATCTGTTGTGAACTGCCTGATACCTAATGCTATCTATATATGTCTGGCCTTAACTTTATTGGTGGTGAATGCTTCCTTCATGTTTACTTGTTGTTTCGATGGTGCAATAATCATAAATGGCGCTTCAGTGTTGCTTCAGACATGCTGCAACACTTGTCTATGATGTGCGCAAGTGCAACATGCTGTGCGCATGTGCCAATTATACCAAATATTGAATCTGGCAATGTTCCAAATTGGCTGTCATGAATTATATTACAAGGGGTTTCGTAAAGTTACTGATAATTGTTCATCCTCACACATTCCATCAATGCATAATTTGAATAAGCAAAAAGATCAAATGTTTCATCATTTGAACCAATGTTGCAATAACAGAGCAAATATTCCATCATTAAAGTGTGAAGGAATTAAAAATAATGTGTGCAAAAAAAAGGAATTTGAAATAAGATCTACTTTATTTTTAATAAAGTTATATAAGAGGGCATTAAAAAAATAAACTGAAGGCATTAAACAAAAGAAAAAGCATGGGCCAGCCTAGCCATCTTGGAAACCTTCCTTCATAAATAAAAAAAATACAGAAAAATAAGAGGGCATTAAAAAATAAACAAATATAAGAGGGCATTATAAATTAAAAAAATTCAAAAAATAGAAAGAAAATATAAGAGGGCATTATAAACAAATATAAGAGGGCATTAGAAATTTCAAAGAAATTAAAAAATATATATTTTACAATGCCCACCAGAATTATAGACCGGTGTTTTGACCAGCCAGTCTAGAGGGCATTATAAACTGAATGGTTGGTAACAGACCAAGCCCGGAGGCGCATCTCGGATCATGCGGCGCAATCATTTCAAACTCCCGGCCGCGTGATTGGTTGACGGACGACGGGGACAGGATTGGCAGGCCCACCGGAAGTGGTGGCCCGGTCTCGCACTGTCTGGAAGCGCAGGAGGACAGCGGGCTGGAAGGGTTGTTCTCGGGAGGCGCTCCACTTTGGGCAGAATCTGCCTGCGTTGGCCCAGAACCGTTGTACGGGGGTGCCACGTGCCCGCTCGGCATTGCCCGTTCAACGCATGCGTCCACCGATGGGCTGGCCAGCCCCACCTCATCCGCGCCAACCAAGGCTGCCATGCAGCTGGCGGCAGGGCCCCTCGTGGCTGACGACGGCGGCTGAGACCCACCCCTGCTTTGGGCCGCGCAGTGCCTGGCCGGCGGTGAGGGAGCCGAAGCCGCCGCCGACGAGGCCGTAGAATGGACGAGAGCATCTGGCGCACGGCTGCCTTGACGGTGGTGGCGGTGGCGGCACGCCGCCCTGGGAGTCGAGCCGAACTGCCGCATCTTCCTGGGAGATGGAGATGGGGTACCACAGGGCATCAGCCTGATCCACTGCACATAGCGCATGCCTGCTGCGCCGTTTAGGCTCCTCGACGACGAGAATACGCCGGGAGGGGATCCGCGCTGGGTCGTCCGTGCGCAGCCAAACCCGGAAGCCCGCCATGTCGTTCCGCGACGCCGTGTTCTCCGCAATCCTGACGACGATGCCCAGACCGTGCAGGAGGGTCTCCGCCGTGCGCCTTGTCCATGCGTTTGCTAGCACACCGCGCAGGGACAGCGGCACCAGAAACGGCATGGAAATGGCAGTAGCCTGGTCATGTCGGAGCCATGGCTGCAGGGTAAGGTCGAAGAGTTGCGAGCGCGCCATGCCCCTGGTGATCATCCTATCTCGCGTGGACTTGCGCGCACAGAGAACCAGGAAGTCTTGGGGGGAGAAAGCCCGGATTGACATGTCAAGGGGGCCAATTTCAAACTCCGCGTGCAGGGCCCGAGCGGCCGCGACCAGGTCGACGGCGACGCCAGGGCGAGGGTCGCGGATGGAGACCACAACCGCGCGGGCGAGCTCATCCTCAAGAGCGCACAGGTCATCCCCCGCCGGGAGGAAGCAGCAGTCCGCCATCTTTTCCACGAGAGCCGCCTCCACAGACGGCGGCGAGAAGGGCACTGAGAAGCCCGGGCCGGCGACGCTGCCGACAGAAGCTTCCCGCACCACCTGACTCCACGGAACCCCCAGACGGACCGCTCCAGCCGGAGGGGGGCCCGGCGGAGGGGGAGGGAGCACAGAGGGGGCCGGCGGTGGGTGCGTCCGCGGGGGAGCAGCCAGAGGAGGGGGCGGCGGTGGCAGCGAAGGGGCCCGGGGAGGATGCGCGTCCAGCGCCGGGCGCGAGCGAAGGGCCGGAGGCGGACGGGGGCGTCGATCCAGCGGGGATGTGCTGCGCGGGCGAGTGCACCCGCGGGAGATGTGGCCGTCGCCACCGCAGCGCACGCAGAGTAGTAACTACTTGCGCACATGTAATCATCAACTCGGATTATCACTTGACCAGATGGCACTACTAACGCATCATATTAAACTATATCATATACTACATATGTGTTTAGATACTACTACAACTTTTACAATGTGTTGTATCTTAATATTGTACTCCATCCAAAGGTACTCTTATTTAATGTGTTTTGCTTATTTAATGTGTTTTGCGTGTCTAGATTAACATGCAATAGAACTCACTTTCCTCATTCAATAAGCCGCCAGAACATATTTTACCTAGATGGCAAGTTTTTGATATAGCACACCCTGACACATTGGGACTGCCATGAGTGCACTTTGCTTGGCAATCTGATCAGTTTGGTGTACTCAATTATACAATTACCACTAATCCGTTGAGAATGACTTGTGCCTATATCATTTCAAGGGGAACCAAATCAAAAGCAAAAGTACTAGAGAAATCGGTATCACCTTCACTCTTCTCTTACCAACCCAAGTGACTAAAATCAGTTTTGTTTACATGTGTGAGTGATTGCTATCAAGGGGAAGGGTGAGTCATTGCTACCGACCGATCAAGTGTGGACTCGAGACCGAGAGTGACAGATATGTAACCGTGTTTTTTTTTTCTTTTTTATTGAAAAAGGAGGTGTCCCGACCCCTGCGTTTGTTGATGCACATAGCACACGGTTATAAAAAGAGGAAACCTCCATTTAGAAAGAAAGAAAAACTTTCGAGAGTTGTTACAGAGCCAGTTCTCAAACTTTTGGGACTGTAGGAATCGTCTCCATCTCTTTCCAACCACTCCACTAGCTATGCTCCGACGCCACAATTATATTGCACCACCACCACAGCAGCCTCACTCGATTGCATGCATTGGGTGGTTCGATTAGATGATGCGGCCGGTAATTAATCAGAAATGGCAGAGCGAATAAAGTGTGGGAGCTTACGAAGATGAGGCCCTTGATGTTGACCTCGGTGATGGTCTCGCCGTCGGCGTCCTTGTCGCCGTCCTTGCTGCTGGCGCGGAGCCTGTCCACGAAGTCGAGCCGGCCCTCCCGGGCGCGCTCCTCGGCCGTCGCCGCGTGCTCCGCCAGCAGCTTGGTGATGATGATGAGCCCGTCGAACTGGCGGTGCACCCGGCGCAGCCTGTCCTGCACCCCCTGCAGGTCCAGCCACGACAGCGCCGGCACGAAGTCGCTGATGTTGAACATCCCCGTGCCGGTCAGCAGCGACACGATCATCTCCTTGTAGCTGCTGGACTCGCCCCCCTGCGCGTCGAACACCCGCTTGCTCACCGTGATCTGCCCCACGATGTTGGCCAGCGCGCACACCAGCACCTCCGGCACCACCACGGCCCGCCCGGCCTCCGCCATGCCGCGCAGGGCGCGGCCGGCCTCGTCGCGGCGCACGCCCGCCCAGTCAGCGACGGCGCGCGCCCCGAGGAGGTGCACGCTCGACAGCTTCCGCATCAGCTTCCACTTGGGCCCGTAGTCGGCGAACACCCTGTTCTGGCGCCCGTACGTGATGTCCACCGCGCTGGCCACCGCCGGCCGGTTCGCCAACCACGCGACCAGCGCCTTGAGGAACGTGCGCGCGGCCGACGGCGACGACGCCACCACCACGCCGCAGGTGCCCATCCGCAGATACATGACGGAGCCGTACTTGCGGGCAAGCGCCGCGAGGCCGGTGCACGGGGCCGGGCCGACGAACGGCACAGTGTGAGTTAGGTTTGCGAAAAACACTAGGATACGGTTTTTCTGCAGAAAACATCACATCTTGCGTAATTGTTTTGTAAAAATCACTAATTGACGAATTTGGCTAGGTTAAGCGCGTTTATGACGGATGAGGCCTTTTTTTGCCTATGTGGCGCAATATTTCGTGCCAGGTCAATTTTAATATAATTTTACAAACTAGTCCATAAATTTTACATAGACACTCCTAAATCAAAATGAAAAAATGCAATCAGCCCGTGCATCCTCGCCACTGGTTGGGGCGGTCAACGCAGCCAGCGTCGGGCGCCTCCTCGCGCAGGAGGCGAAATTGTGGGGAGGGGGCGGCACCCCTTGTCGGATGCGGCAGCCGACATTGGGCGGCCCCTCATGCTGGAGCCAAATCGGGGCCGCGACGCGACATCTCTCGCCGGATCCGGTAGCCCGAGTGGGGCGTCTCCTCGCGGGGGAGGCGAAATCAGGGCGGCGGCATGGCATCCCTCGCCGGATCCGGACGAGGTGGCGGCCCTGGGGTCAAATCGGGTCGATAGCGCGTCATCCCTCGTCGGAGGTGGCAGCGCCTGGAGCACGTGCGCGCACCGACGTCAGCGGCTCACATGGTGGTGCGCGGCCGCATGTGGTGCATCGAGGGCACCACCACTGTGCTGGAGTGGAGCGGGGAGCGATGGGGCTGGCTCGAGGTGGGCCCTTACCCGCCTAGTCTTGAGGCCGGCACAGCGTACACAGTCGAGCGGCGGCAGCGGCGGCGCGTGGTGGTGACGGGCGCCATCGAGTTCGAGGAACGCTAAGGAGGGCATGTGTTGTGGGTGTTCGACTTCAAGTCCAAGAACTGGACCGTGGTGCACCCTCCTCCGCAGTTCGCCGGCTTAGTCTGCTCAGGCGAGCTACTACTTGCGGCAGTGTGCGGGATCCTCTCCTCGGGCGGCTGTGGGAGCGAGGCTGACGAAGTCCAGGGAGATGGGGGAAGGGCCTGGGCCGTACGAGGAAAGAATGTTGGGGATGTTTCTGCTTTTTGACCCTTCTAGCGCCTCTTTTTGGCAAAACGTTATGCCATGTCAGCGAAAAATGGACCCCATCTGTCATAAATGGACTTAACCGAGTCAAATCCACCGATCAGTGATTTTTGCAAAACAATTACACAAGATGTGGTATTTTCTGCAGAGAAACTATATTCTAGTGTTTTTTCGTAAACCTAACCCTCAAAGTGGTGGTTTTATGCAATTTACTTCTAATGGCATCGTGCCGAGAATAGAGACGCCAGGAGGCCCCGGCGGTAGCCGGGAGCTGCGGTGGTTCAGGGAGCGGCGTAGCGCTAGGTGGAGCAGGAGGCACAGGAGGGTGCAGGAGAGCACGAAGGGGTCGGTGCACAGAGCGGCAAGCTGCATGGCGGCGGCGCGCGCTGCAGCTGTGCAAACTGAGATGAAGTCGCTGTTGGAAATTCGACCATAGGATCGATCACATCAAATCACGACAGAGACGCGCACACGATAACTTTTGCCAAAGGCACGTTGGTGCCTCTCTTTTTCCTCTTTTAATTTTTTCTTTTCTTTCACCACGTTACAATCTTCACTCAGGGTTGTGCATATATATAGAAAAAATTAACGCCCACACGTGTGGGCATTTGCACATCGCCCACACGCCTCCATCACCATTTATTTTGCCACGTATAAACAGATGACATCAGCAGAATTTTTTTTGGTTTTTGGCTTAAAAATGTATTATCTCCTAATTAAAAAGGCGAATTAAAAATCCGTTTTCACCATTAAATCCGTCTCGACGAGATCTTCAAAACTAGACCCCATGTTGATATGTTTCGACGAAATTTTTTTTTCCCAAAAGTTGCCATGATGTTTACACTGTAGTTGCCCTAGTGCTTAAACTAAAGTTGCCATGCGGCAATTTTAGTTTGTAGATCATGGCAATTTTAGTTTTTTGGTGATGGCAATTCCAGTACTTTGACCATGAAAATATTTTTTGTATGAACCATGGCAATTTTAAGTGCATGTATCATGTCAATTTTTAGTTTACGGTGCATGGCAAGTCTAGTTTCTTAATTCTCCATTTTATAATATGTCAAAATTTACTTTTAGACATAGAGGAAAATAGCTGAAACATATCATGGAATTTCAGTGTAAACATCATGGCAATTCATGTGCAATAGACATGGCAACTTTTAACAAAAAAATTTGTCGAAATATATTGATATGAGATCTAGTTTCGAAGATCTCGTCGCGAGAGATTTAATGATGAAAACGGATCTTCAATCGGATTTTTCATTTAAGAGATAAAACATTTTAAAAACAGAAAGTCCAAAAAGATTTTCATATGCATGCAAGCGGTGACATGGCATAGTCTGTCTGTTATAAAGCGTATGGGCAGGTTTAGCTCCCACCATATATGTAGGCATTAACGTTGTCCTATATATATGCAACTACCAACCGATTAGACAAAGTCCTTTTCCTATACGTAGACAGCTAACACGGTTACCACATCCTAGCAATACACAGACTACTAATTTGACTACTACTAACTCAGCCGAAGCTAACTACTACTAGGACTCTACACCCAGGACATGTACTGCTACAACGCAAAACTTAGACAAGATTATCTAAAATTCTCTCCCTAATCTTGATTCTTTGTCTTCGTGCTTCTCCGGTCTTGGCTCGTTGATGATTCACCCTTTGTCGACTCATCCGTTCATACCACGACAAGTTAAATTGCTAGGCTTCATCGATCGCAACAGTCGCGGACTCCTCAATGGAAGCAGTCTTAGGCCGCACTAGCTATAGGAAAGCAAGGTGATAAGCTCCATCGGGTAAAGCTTTTGGCATGGCGTTATTGTTATGGTAGACGATCGACGACGCGTTGTGGTTTTGGTGTGGGGCGGGCAGTACATGTTGACTGCTGAGGAGAATGCTATCATCACCTTGCCTTGCACTGCATTGGTAGTGCCGTGTGCACCTTGATCCAGGGGAGTAGGTGAAGGAGAGTGACGGAGAATCCTCGAGCAGTCCACATTGCAGGGAAGGACTACGGCAGATCAATGATGCATCCATGGCGACGGTGTCCTTGTCATGGACTGAGCTTCAGTGACTTAACTGCAGGTGCAGTTCGGTCACTGACATGTGGGCCTTACGTAACTGCAGGTGCAGTTAGGTCACTCACAACTGGGCCTACAGTTGGGTCACTGACATGTGAGCCTGCACCTGCAGTTATGAAACTGAAGCAGCGTCCCCTTGTCATGGTTCAGTATTGCTCATTGGGAAAAGTTGTGACATTCTTGGGTCTAGAGCCAGTCCAGTCTGACCATTCGCGCCCGACAGAATGTACGGTTCATCCACCGTCCAACTCGGACAAGCATATATACATGAGGCGGTGTCTGTTCACTTGTCTCAGCATGCAATTTTTCTGAGGGAAGACCATCATAACTAGAGTTATGGAAAGGACGCCAATATATGTGTGCCGTCCATTGGGGGTTAGCCCCTCCCAGCAAATGATTCTGGTTCATTCTTTTGACCATAGGCATTTTTCATTGCCCAATCACCAATGGGACCAAACTGTATATGACAAAAAATGCATATTAAGTTTGTTAGAAAATGATATCAACAGATTTGTGCATAGTTTAATTCATACGAGTTAAAATCCTTGGAAAAAGCATTGATTAGCCATGGATAATGCGATAGACCAATACACAATGCAATTTGACATGGTAAACTAACACAAGTCCAAAATCATTACATATCATAAAAATAAAAAAATAGTTTAAACACAAAAAATGGACATTATCTAAATAAATGAAATGGACATGTTCGGAAGAACAAAAAAATGCCATGCTACAAAAAATAAAAGTTCCATGCTCTGCCTACTAAAAATGCCATGGTCTAAGTACTAAAAAAATGGGATATTCTAGAGAAATAAAATGCCATGCTACCTAAATTGGATATGCAATGTATACTTAAACTAAAAATGCTATGGTAGCTACAAAATTACCATATTCTAATTAATAATATTGTGATGCTCTAAAGAATATAAATGCCGTGCTACCTAAAATTGAAATTGTCATGGTCTAATTACTAATTGTTTTGACGTCCGAAAGACATAAAATGCCATGCTACCTAAATTGAATATGTGATGGTATACTTAAACTAAAAATGCCATGGTAGCTAAACCATTACCGTAGTCCAATTAATAATATTTCCATGCTCTAAAGAATATAAATGCCATGCTACCTAAAACTGATACTGCCATATGGTCTGCTTAATAAATATGTCATGGTTTATTTACTAAAAATATGTGATGTTCTAAAGAAATAAAATGCCGTGCTACCTAAATTGAATATTCCATGGTATACCTGAACCAAAAATGACACGGTGGCGAAAAAATTACCATGTTCTTAATTAATAATATTGCCATGCTCTAAAGCATATAAATGCCTAAAATTGAAACTGCCATGGTCTACTTAACGAAAGTGCCATGGTCGAATTACTAAAGTTGCCAAGGTCCCAATAGAAGAAGTTGCACGTGGCAAGATTAGGAAAAAATACCCTAAAAGTTCCATGCTCTAAAGAAATTAAATGTCATGCTACCTAAATTGAACATGCCATGGTGTACTTCAACTAAAAATGCCATGGTAGCTAAAATATTACCATAGTCTAATTAATAAATATTGCCATGCTCTAAAGAATATAGATGCCATGCTACCTAAATTTGAAACTTGCCATGATCTAATTACTAATGTTGACAAGGTCTCTTTAATAAAAATTGCACATGGCAAGTAGGGGTGGGCATAAAAACCGCCGAACCGAAAACCGAACCGATGCCGAAACCAAATAAACCAAATTTTTGGTTTTTACAGCTGGCACTGAAAAATTCGGTTTTCTAGTCAACTAACTGAACAAAATTTGGTTGGTTTGGTTTTCATCTCGGTTAACCGAATAAAAACCAGAAAACGAGACTCGGCGTTAAATAACCAAAGGTCTCTGGGAGTCACGCGCCCACGTACGCCCACCAAAGCGCATCGTGCACATTCACTCCCTCTCACGTAACGTGGGTCTTAAATGACCAAAGTGCATGCAAGCATGGCAGGCCCAACTCACGTTGGAATGTTTGTGAAGGGTGTGCCCGCGCGTGCTACTCGTTTAGTCCCACCTCGCCCAACTGAGGAGTTGAGGCAGATTTTTTGTCTATATAAGAGGGGCCGCAGCTTCATTCCAAGTGCAAATAGTTAAAGCGTGGTGCTTCGATATAAAACCGAAAACTGTACGAATTTTTGGTTAACTGAATTTTCGGTTACCTCTTTTTAGCTACCAATTTCGGTTTCTAGTTTTCCTAACCGAATTTAGAAGAAAACCGATCGTTAGAAACCAAAATTTCAGTCTATACCGAACGCCCACCCCTAATGGCACGATTTGGAAAAAAAATACTCTAAAAATGCCATGCTGAATGACAACAACAATAGTAACAACAACAACAATAATAATAATAATAAAAGTTATGAATTTGCATGTCACAAAAATAGGAAAACACATTTTCTTAAAAGCAATAAAATAAACCATGGCGTTTTCTTATTGACAAAATTAAAAAAAATGCCAGCAAAATGTGTTGTATGTTGCATGGCATTTTTATTGGCTAAACATGACATTTTTTTAAATGCCATGTTAAGCTAAATAGACCTTTTAATATTAGACCTTACTAAATAGACCTTTTCACAATAATAGATGATTTTTTTAATAATAGACCTTACTATATCGAACTTTTTTATAATACATGATGAACATATCAATATACATATTTAATATTTTTATGTTATAGGATTAACATTTTTATAATAAATGATGAATATTTTGAGAATACATATTCATCATTTTTTTTAATATGTGCTAAATATTTTTATAATACATGATATTTTTTTGAAATACATACGGAACATTTTTATAATGTATGATGAATATTTTCATGATACGCGATGAACATTTTTTGAGAACATAAAGCATATCCTATAAAAAACTAAAAGAAAAGAAATGAAGATTTTAAAAAATTATTTATTTTTGAAAGAAAAAGGGAATAAAAAAAATGAAGAATGAAAAAAGTGAAACCGAAACAGTGGAAGAAACGAAAAAGGAAAAATGTCGAACTGGAACAGTTTGCCAGCCCACCAAGAGGGACCATCCGTGAAAGCTCGTTTATTTGTTGCACACGAGCAGTAAATAGGAGTAACCACCGCCAACCCCATGATCCTATTTGTATTCCAAGCATTGTGAACTTGGAGTAATAAAGTTTTGAGATTCTCAAAAAAACCCGACTAGTTCAAAAAAAATTGACCAGGGTATCCATCCTCAATGGTATTCTATTTATTTAATTTTATATTTTGTGCAACTTCTCAAGACATTGTTTAAAAAATATATTTTTATTGTAATTTAAAAGAAAATAAAAGCTCAAGTTGACTAGATATATATCAAAAGAACTTTTTTCTATAAAGAAAAACTTGCAACCCGATAATGGAATAATGCAACAAGGATCAAGGAACTCTAGTAATGTATATCGCAAAAGAGTATGTTATGGGCCAACAAAGGTATAATGATGGGTAACATCAGGTTAACGGAACAGAAGTCTTGGGTTGGCCTCATGCAGCTGCCACCTCCTCTTCAAAAAGTCTAGGGTTCCTCTGCTTCCCGCCGGCGACATCGCCGGTCCGCCTCATCTCTGGTGGCCTTAGAGCCATGGTGGAGGCGTGGTGGATCTTGGCCCTTGTCAGTGGAAGGGCTCCGTTTTAGATGTTTTCTTGAGTTTTTTGTTAGGATTTGTGTCCTGTTTAGGAAGGCGAGACAACGACGGTTGCCTAAAGATGGAACAAGGTTCTCGCTGCGTAGCACCCGTCCCGGCGGTCCAGTCTTTGTTCATCTACCTTCGTGTATTCTTAGGTTGGATCCTTTCTATGTACACATCTCTTCATCGACGTCGGTTGTTGTTCTGATACACTAGTCCTATGGGGCCTTAGCACGAGGACTTTCTAACTGTCTACTAGAACAAATTTTGCCTAACTCCCGCGAGGAAGGGGCGGTAGCACAGCTTCAGCTTGCTTTAGTATTAGTAGTCGTCGCTAGATGGTCTACGGATCTAGGACTAATTGTTATTATTTCTGGTGTTCGATGTTCTGCCATGATTGAAAATAAATAGATCGCAAGTTTTCCCGCATAAAAGACCTAAGTTATGTATGTCAGTGTTCTATGAACTGGGAGGTGAGAAGATCAAGCATATTATTTTGGGTTTTCACATTAAGCTAGTAATCCATCTGGTTGGTTGAACCATACTCCATGACACTGCGTGGCACTCTGCCACACTTTGCGACTTTTCTGCTTATATTACAGTTCTGTCATGGATGAAGGTTTGGTCCTTATGTGAATCATAGGAAACCATTCAGGATTACATGGGCACAATAACATAGAAGCCTCAGACGTTACTGAATTCACTCTTGTCCTAGTTGACTGATGAAATCTACATCATCATTGTATCCCGGATTGAATGGCACCGGCTTGACAACAATGAGCATCTGTATCTCTTCCCGGAAACTAAGAAGAGCCACCATGTGCTCGGCTCTTCCTAGCTTCACCATTTTTTGTGGAATATGCCCATGTACGTGCCCCCGACTTGAATTTCTAACACATCCCATTCCCCGTTGGACTGTGCTACTTCACCGTCCATGCTATTTTCCTTGCTCGTCGTTGTTGCTCTCCTACCACGCTTTGCCATTCTCTAGTTCCCCTACTAACTATGTGATCTCACAACATGGTGAATAAGCTATTTATTTATAGGAGGCTGGCTAGTGACCAGCTATGTGTGTGGCAGGACATGTATAATCATTGCTTCACCAAATATCGCATGCCAACTTTTGTGATCATTTAATTCTACTGCGAGTGGTGTAGTTGTAGACATTTTGTAGCACACATGGCATATCTAAGTATGAGAAATTTTAAGAGGAATGTTGCTAGTACACCATGGCAAAAGAGCCATTCTGACTCAATCTATTATATGATTGAGGTGCTACAACTACCAATTCACGGCAGCAACCAAAAAACTCCATTGTTTTTATGAAAATCCGAGGTGCCAAGTGCATCGCAACATGACCTTTGAAGATCACAATTTGCTTGACTGCTCCATCACAAGGACAAGGCCTTGGCCACGAGTCACAACCGAAATGCCAAAATTCAACAAAATGTGGGATCCGTCGGCGACAAGGATATGCCGTTTGCGTCAGCCAGAGAAGCCATGAGGGTGCCCAAGTAGAACTTGGTGTATTCACCTCCCGATATCAATTTAGGTTAAACAATAGTACATGTAAACCAATCAACATTAGATGAAGACAAACTGAATGCTCAGATAGGAAGTAGACTGGGTCCTAAGCAAAAAATGTGGCAGATCACATTATGGACATATGGTTCATGGAGATAGATGTTGTCTGTAAGAAACTAAGCATAGAAACATGCTACTTCCTCCGTTCCAAAATAATCATCCTGATTTTAGTTCTAATTCGAACTAAAACTACGATAAGTATTTTGGAACTGAGGGAGTACACTAGAAGATAAAATAATCTAGATACAAAATAAACCATATCTATTAAGCATGGAAACAAACAACATTAGAAGATAAAACCAAGTGCATATTGATAAGATTTGATTGAATTCATTTGACATGAATAGTCAAAATTTGGATCAACATTTCACAGGTAGACACCGTAGCATGATTTATTTTTCATGTTGTAGGTGTTCCTTTCAGGATGAAACTACAACATATAATATGCTCTTATAACTAAACGTTGATTTGTATATCAATTGAAGTGACATTCAAATTGTAGTCGTAATTGATGACATATTTATAACATCATCATTTGTGGCCTTATGTTTTTTCTTCAAAAAGAGAGGACTAGCAGTGGTTGCTTTGATTAATTATTACCTTCCTGCTTTATGTGGGAATAATTGATGACATGTCGTTGGAGATTTCTGGATCCAATTTGATACTCGTGACAGATGCTCAAGTTTTTCTAGCTGTTAGCTAAAAAATCATGGAAAAGTTGTGGTGGAGCTCAAGCTCCATGGCACCTGTTTTACTGTTCATGTTTGCAGCCACCCTGCCACAGTTCGCAACGCTATTGTGTCCTGCCATGCCATCCAGCTTCCAAACATTTATCTCCAAGCCCTCCATTTTCTTCTCCACTCCAAGTTTAATTTTTTTGACAGTTGTGTCTGCCCTAGGCCTTCGGTAGTACTACCTCTGTAAACTAATATAAGACCTTTTAGATCACTACTTGTATTAGTTTACAGAGGGAGTAGTTATTTTCCTCTTGTTTGACCAATAGTTTTTCTGCTTTTTTGCTATCTCCGGTATGAATTAGTTCAGAAAAATATCATGGCAGAAAGATGTACACAGTGAAAGATCTACCATCTTGCACTGATTTTGTGTCGGTGAGTAGTACATTTATGAGCATCAGAGTGACTTTATATCTGTATTGGCTGGAAGGCAAATCATGAACTATAGTAAACAATTAGTATTGTGTATCTCTCGTACATTTGGTTCAGACAAGTGGAATATGTAGTCAATGCCTTATTCTCGAGATTGCTTTCATTTGCACTAGTTGAAAAATGGCTAGTGATAATTTTCGCTGGTGGCGCGCCATTGTGAACCAACGCCAGCACTACTTTTTTCAAATAGTGGTGGTGTTGGCATATTTGATACTTCAGCGGTATATGGTTAGTGTTGACGTTAATTTTATTAACACGCCACAAATCTGTTGGCCCAGTTGTACTCACGTATTGAAAGATAGTGGTGACGTCGGATTGTTATGGACGCCATAGTTAATTAGTATTGTTGGCATGTTAACTTATGTCACGCCAGAAACTTTTTTTCATTTTATCAAGTGTTTTAAAGATTTTCTTTTTATATTATTTAAAATAATGAAAATTTTATCATTTTACATTTTAAAATAATAAAAAGTTGGTAATATTTAAAAAAAATCACATGTTTAAAATTTTCAAGTCACTTTATAGCAATAATGTAAAAAAGTCAAATAGTTTGTAAAAATAGTTCATACCATTAAAAAATGTTCATGAAATTTTAAAAATATTTACATATTTAACAATAAGTTTTGTGACATTTTATAAAAAGAATAAGGAAAACTTATAAAAATTCCAATGTGTGTTTAATGTTCACTCTGCATTTTGTATACATAATATGTATTTGGACAATGTTCAAAGTGTATCTAAAAATGTCCAACCTATATACTATAAATGTTCAACATGTATTAAACAAACAAATGTGTGTTTTAAAAAACAATAAAAACAAAAAATAAAAATACAATAAAAACCCATAAATAAAATCAAAGAATGGAAAAAAGAAAGAAAAACACATAGAACCTTTCCAAACTAGGATGGAACGGGCCCTTGGAAGCTTGCCAAAACTGCCCATGTCGCTGATCGTTGAGGCGAAGCTTGCTACAGTCTCACAGTAAGCGGGACCTAGCATTTGCACTATAGCAATGCCTGTTGGAAATATGCCCTAGAGGCAATAATAAAATGGTTATTATTGTATTTCCTTGTTCATGATAATTGTCTATTGTTCATGCTATAATTGTATTGACTGGAAACCGTAATACATGTGTGAATACATAGACCACAACATGTTCCTAGTAAGCCTCTAGTTGACTAGCTCGTTGATCAATAGATGGTTATGGGTTTCCTGACCATGGACATTGGATGTCATTGATAACGGGATCACATCATTAGGAGAATGATGTGATGGACAAGACCCAATCCTAAGCATAGGACAAGATCGTGTAGTTCGTTTGCTAAGAGGTTTTCTAATGTCAAGTATCGTTTCCTTAGACCATGAGATTGTGCAACTCCCGGATACCGTAGGAATGCTTTGGGTGTACCAAACGTCACAACGTAACTGGGTGGCTATAAAGGTGCAGTACAGGTATCTCCGAAAGTGTCTGTTGGGTTGGCACGAATCGAGACTGGGATTTGTCACTCCGTATGACGGAGAGGTATCTCTGGGCCCACTCGGTAATGCATCATCATAATGAGCTCAATGTGACTAAGGAGTTAGCCACGGGATCATGCGTTACGGAACGAGTAAAGTGACTTGCCGGTAACGAGATTGAACGAGGTATTGGGATACCGGTGATCGAATCTCGGGCAAGTAACATACCGATTGACAAAGGGAATTGTATACGGGATTGATTGAATCCCCGACATCGTGGTTCATCCGATGAGATCATCGTGGAACATGTGGGAGCCAATATGGGTATCCAGATCCCGCTATTGGTTATTGGTCGGAGAGGTGTCTCGGTCATGTCTGCATGGTTCCCGAACCCGTAGGGTCTACACACTTAAGGTTCGGTGACGCTAGAGTTGTTATGGGAAATAGTATGCGGTTACCGAAGGTTGTTCGGAGTCCCGGATAGGATCCTGGACGTCACGAGGAGTTCCGGAATGGTCCGGAGGTAAAGATTTATATATGGGAAGTCATCATACGGTCACCGGAAGTGTTCGGGGGTATGCCGGTATTGTACCGGGGCCGCCGAAGGGGTTCCGGGGGTCCACCGGGAGGGTCCACCTGCCCCGGAGGGCCTTATGGGCTGTAGGTGGAAGGGAACCAGCCCCTAAGTGGGCTGGGCACCAACCTCCCCCTAGGGCCCATGCGCCTAGGGTTGGGGGAAACCCTGGAGGGGGCGCCCCCCTTGACTTGGGGGGCAAGACACCCTCCCTGGCCGCCGCCCCTCCCACCAGATGGGATCTGAGGGGGCCGGCCCCCTCTCCCTTGCCCCTATATATAGTGGAGGGGTGGGAGGGCAGCCATACCTTTCCCAAGGCGCAGCCCTCTCCTCCTCCAACTCCTCCTTCTCCTCCGTAGTGCTTAGCGAAGCTCTGCCGGAGAACCACGAGCTCCATTGCCACCATGCCGTCGTGCTGCTGGAGTTCTTCCTCAACTTCTCCTCTCCCCTTGCTGGATCAAGAAGGAGGAGACGTCCCCGGGCTGTACGTGTGTTGAACGCGGAGGCGCCGTCCGTTCGGCGCTAGATCGGATCTTCCGTGATTTGAATCGCTGCGAGTACGACTCCATCAACCGCGTTCTTGTAACGCTTCCGCTTAGTGATCTTCAAGGGTATGAAGATGCACCCCCTCTCTCTCGTTGCTAGCATCTCCTAGATTGGTCTTGGTGACACGTCGGAAAATTTTGAATTATTGCTACGTTCCCCAACAGTGGCATCATGAGCTAGGTTTATGCGTAGATTCTATGCACGAGTAGAACAGAAAGTAGTTGTGGGCGATGATTTGTTCAATTTGCTTACCGTTACTAGTCTTATCTTGATTCGGCGACATTGTGGGATGAAGCGGCCCGGACCGACCTTACACGCACTCTTACGTGAGACAGGTTCCACCGACTGACATGCACTTGATGCATAAGGTGGCTAGCGGGTGTCTGTCTCTCCCACTTTAGTCGGATCAGATTCGATGAAAAGGGTCCTTATGAAGGGTAAATAGCAATTGGCATATCACCGTTGTGGCTTTTGCGTAGGTAAGAAACGTTCTTGCTAGAAACCCATAGCAGCCACGTAAAACATGCAACAACAATTAGAGGACGTCTAACTTGTTTTTGCAAGGTATGCTATGTGATGTGATATGGCCAAAAGGATGTGATGAATTATATATATGTGATGTATGAGATTGATCATGTTCTTGTAATAGGAATCATGACTTGCATGTCGATGAGTATGACAACCGGCAGGAGCCATAGGAGTTGTCTTAATTTATTATGACCTGCGTGTCAATGAAAAACGCCATGTAATTACTTTACTTTATTGCTAACCGTTAGCCATAGTAGTAGAAGTAATAGTTGGCGAGACAACTTCATGAAGACACAATGATGGAGATCATGATGATGGAGATCATGGTGTTATGCCGGTGACGAAGGTGATCATGCCGCGCCTCGAAGATGGAGATCAAAGGCGCAAGATGATATTGGCCATATCATGTCACTTTATGATTTGCATGTGATGTTTGTCATGTTTACATCTTATTTGCTTAGAACGACGGTAGCATAAATAAGATGATCCCTCACTAAATTTTCAAGAGATGTGTTCCCCCTAACTGTGCACCGTTGCGAAGGTTCGTTGTTTCGAAGCACCACGTGATGATCGGGTGTGATAGATTCTAACGTTCGCATACAACGGGTGTAAGCCAGATTTACACATGCGAAATACTTAGGTTGACTTGACGAGCCTAGCATGTATAGACATGGCCTCGGAACACAAGAGACCGAAAGGTCGAACATGAGTCGTATAGAAGATACGATCAACATGAAGATGTTCACCGATGATGACTAATCCGTCTCACGTGATGATCGGACACGGCCTAGTTGACTCGGATCATGTATCACTTAGATGACTACAGGGATGTCTATCTGAGTGGGAGTTCATTAGATGAACTTAATTATCATGAACATAGTCAAAAGGTCTTTGCAAATTATGTCATAGCTTACGCTTTAGTTCTACTAAGATATGTTCCTAGAGAAAATTGAGTTGAAAGTTGATAGTAGCAATTATGCGGACTGGGTCCGTAAACTGAGGATTGTCCTCATTGCTGCACAGAAGGCTTATGTCCTTAATGCACCGCTCGGTGTGCTGAACCTCGAGCGTCGTTTGTGGATGTTGCGAACATCTGACATACACGTTTTGATGACTACGTGATAGTTCAGTGCGTAATGTTGAACGGTTTAGAATTGAGGCACCGAAGACATTTTGAAACATCGCGGAACATATGAGATGTTCCAAGAGCTGAAATTGGGATTTTAGGCTCGTGCCCACGTCAAGAGGTATGAGACCTCTGACAAGTTTCTTAAGCCTGCAAACTAAGGGAGAAAAGCTCAACCGTTGAGCATGTGCTCAGATTGTCTGAGTACTACAATCGCTTGAATCGAGTGGGAGTTAATCTTCCAGATGAGATAGTGATGGTTCTCCAAAGTCACTGCCACCAAGCTACTAGAGCTTCGTGATGAACTATAACAAATCAGGGATAGATATGATGATCCTTGAGCTATTCGCGATGTTTGACACCACGAAAGTAGAAATCAAGTAGGAGCATCAATTGTTGATGGTTAGTAAAACCACTAGTTTCAAGAAGGGCAAGGGAAAGAAGGGATACTTCATGAAACGGCAAATCAGTTGCTGCTCTAGTGAAGAAACCCAAGGTTGAACCCAAACCCGAGACTAAGTGCTTCTGTAATGAGGGGAACGGTCACTGAAGCAGAACTACCCTAGATACTTGGTAGATGAGAAGGCAGGCAAGGTCGACAGAAGTATATTGGATATACATTATATTAATGTGTACTTTACTAGTACCCCTAGTAGCACCAGGGTATTAGATACCGGTTCGGTTGCTAAGTGTTGGTAACTCGAAATAAAAGGCTACGGAATAAACGGAGACTAGCTAAAGGTGAGATGACGATATGTGTTGGAAGTGTTTCCAAGGTTGATGTGATCAAGCATCGCATGCTCCCTCTACCATCGAGATTGGTGTTAAACCTAAATAATTGTTATTTGGTTTTTGCGTTGAGCATAGACATGATTGGATTATGTTTATCGCAATACGGTTATTCATTTAAGGAGAATAATGGTTACTCTTTTATTTGAATAATACCTTCAATGGTCTTGCACCTAAAATAAATGGTTTATTGAATCTCGATCGTAGTGATACACATGTTCATGCCAAAAGATATAAGATAGTAATGATAGTACCACATACTCGTGGCACTGCTATTTGAGTCATATTGGGATAAAACGCATGAAGAAGCTCCATGTTGATGGATCTTTGGACTCACTCGTTTTTGAAAAGATTGAGACATGCGAACCATGTCTATTGGTAGATATGCATGAAGAAACTCCATACAGATGGATCGTTTGGACTCGCTTGATTTTGAATCACTTGAGACATGCGAATCATACCACATGGGCAAGATGACTGAAAGGCCTCGTTTTCAGTGAGATGGAACAAGAGAGCAACTTGTTGGAAGTAATACATTTGATGTGTGCAATCCAATGAGTGCTGAGGCACGCAGTGGATATCGTTATGTTCTTATTTCACAGATGATTTGAGTAGATGCTAAGAATATTTACTTGATGAAACACAAGTCTGAATTATTGAAAGGTTCAAGTAATTTCAGAGTGAAGTTGAAGATCGTCGTGACAAGAGGATAAAATGTCTATGATATGATCATAGAGATATCTGAGTTACGAGTTTGGCACACAATTAAGACATTGTGGAAATTGTTTCACAACTAATACCGCCTGGAACACCATAGTGTGATGGTGTGTCCGAACATCATAACTGCACCCTATTGGATATGGTGCATACCATGATGTCTCTTATCGAATTACCACTATCGTTTATGGGTTAGGCATTAGAGACAACCGCATTCACTTTAAATAGGGCACCACGCAATTCCGTTGAGACGACACCGTATGAACTATGGTTTAGAGAAACCTAAGCTGTCGTTTCTTAAAAGTTTGGGGCTGCGACGCTTATGTGAAAAAGTTTCAGGCTGATAAGCTCGAACCCAAAGCGGATAAATGCATCTTCATAGAATACCCAAAACAGTTGGGTATACCTCCTATTTCAGATCTGGAAGCAAAAGTGATTGTTTCTAGAAACGGGTCCTTTCTCGAGGAAAAGTTTCTCTCGAAAGAATTGAGTGGAGGATGGTGGAGACTTGATGAGGTTATTGAACCGTCACTTCAACTAGTGTGTAGCAGGGCACAGGAAGTTGTTCCTGTGGCACCTACACCAATTGAAGTGGAAGCTTATGATAGTGATCATGAAACTTCGGATCAAGTCACTACCAAACCTCGTAGGTCGACAAGGATGCGTTCTACTTCAGAGTGGTACGTAATCCTGTCTTGGAAGTCATGTTGCTAGACAACAATGAACCTACGAGCTATGGAGAAGCGATGGTGGGCCCGGATTCCGACGAATGGCTTGAGGCCATAAAACCGAGAGGATCCATGTATGAAAACAAAGTATAGACTTTGAAAGAACTACTTGATGGTCGTAAGGCTGTTGGGTACACATGGATTTTAAAAGGGAAGACAGACAATGATGGTAAGTATCACCATTAAGAAAGCTTGACTTGTCGTTAAGATGTTGTACGACAAGTTCAAGGAGTTGACTACGATGAGATTTTCTCACTCGTAGCGATGCTAAGAGTCTGTTGGAACTATATTAGCAGTTACTGCACTATTTATGAAATCTTGCAGATAGGATGTCAAAACATTGTTTCCTCGACGATTTTCTTGAGGAAAGGTTGTATGTGATACAACCAGAAGGTTTTGTCAATCCTGAAAGATGCTAACAAGTATGCAAAGCTCCAGCAATCCTTCTAAGGATTGGAGTAAGCATCTCGGAGTTGGAATGTACGCTTTGATGAGATAATCAAAGATTTTGGGTTTATACAAAGTTTATGAGAAACTTGTATTTCCAAAGAAGTGAGTGGGAGCTCTATAGAATTTCTGATGAGTATATGTTGTTGACATATTGTTGATCAGAAATGATGTAGAATTTCTGGAAAGCATACAGGGTTATTTGAAAAGTGTTTTTCAACGGAAAACCTGGATTAAGCTACTTGAACATCGAGCATCAAGATCTATAAGGATAGATCAAAAACGCTTAATAGTACTTTCAAATGAATACATACCGTGACAAGATTTTGAAGGAGTTCAAAATAGATCAGCAAAGAAGGAGTTCTTGGCTGTGTTACAAGGTGTGAGTATTGAGTAAGACTCAAGACCTGACCACGGCAGAAGAGAGAGAAAGGACGAAGGTCGTCCCCTATGCTTTAGACGTAGGCTCTATAGTATGCTATGCTGTGTACCGCACCTGAAGTGTGCCTTGCCATGAGTTAGTCAAGGGGTACAATAGTGATCCAGGAATGGATCACATGGCAGCGGTCGAACTTATCCTGAGTAACTAGTGGACTAAGGAATTTTCTCGATTATGGAGGTGGTAAAAGAGTTCGTCGTAAAGGGTTACGTCGATGCAAACTTTGACACTAATCCGGATGACTCTGAGTAGTAAACCGGATTCGTATAGTAGAGCAGTTATTTGGAATAGCTCCAAGTAGCGCGTGGTAGCTGCATCTACAAGATGACATAGAGATTTGTAAAGCACACACGGATCTGAATGTTGCAGACCCGTTGACTAATAACCTCTCTCACAAGCGAGATATGAACAAACCCCATGGGTGTTGGATTCATTACAATCACATAGTGATGTGAACTAGATTATTGACTCTAGTGCAAGTGGGAGACTGTTGGAAATATGCCCTAGAGGCAATAATAAAATGGTTATTATTGTATTTCCTTGTTCATGATAATTGTCTATTGTTCATGCTATAATTGTATTGAACTGGAAACCGTAATACATGTGTGAATACATAGACCACAACATGTCCCTAGTAAGCCTCTAGTTGACTAGCTCGTTGATCAATAGATGGTTATGGGTTTCCTGACCATGGACATTGGATGTCATTGATAACGGGATCACATCATTAGGAGAATGATGTGATGGACAAGACCCAATCCTAAGCATAGCACAAGATCGTGTAGTTCGTTTGCTAAGAGCTTTTCTAATGTCAAGTATCGTTTTCTTAGACCATGAGATTGTGCAACTCCCGGATACCGTAGGAATGCTTTGGGTGTACCAAACGTCACAACGTAACTGGGTGGCTATAAAGGTGCACTACAGGTATCTCCGAAAGTGTCTGTTGGGTTGGCACGAATCGAGACTGGGATTTGTCACTCCGTATGACGGAGAGGTATCTCTGGGCCCACTCGGTAATGCATCATCATAATGAGCTCAATGTGACTAAGGAGTTAGCCACGGGATCATACGTTACGGAACGAGTAAAGTGACTTGCCGGTAACGAGATTGAACGAGGTATTGGGATACCGGTGATCGAATCTCGGGCAAGTAACATACCGATTGACAAAGGGAATTGTATACGGGATTGATTGAATCCCCGACATCGTGGTTCATCCGATGAGATCATCGTGGAACATGTGGGAGCCAATATGGGTATCCAGATCCCGCTATTGGTTATTGGTCGGAGAGGTGTCTCGGTCATGTCTGCATGGTTCCCGAACCCGTAGGGTCTACACACTTAAGGTTCGGTGACGCTAGAGTTGTTATGGGAAATAGTATGCGGTTACCGAAGGTTGTTCGGAGTCCCGGATAGGATCCCGGACGTCACGAGGAGTTCCGGAATGGTCCGGAGGTAAAGATTTATATATGGGAAGTCATCATACGGTCACCGGAAGTGTTCGGGGGTATGCCGATATTGTACCGGGGCCACCGAAGGGGTTCCGGGGGTCCACCGGGAGGGTCCACCTGCCCCGGAGGGCCTTATGGGCTGTAGGTGGAAGGGAACCAGCCCCTAAGTGGGCCGGGCACCAACCTCCCCCTAGGGCCCATGCGCCTAGGGTTGGGGGAAACCCTGGAGGGGGCGCCCCCCTTGACTTGGGGGGCAAGACACCCTCCCTGGCCGCCGCCCCTCCCACCAGATGGGATCTGAGGGGGCCGGCCCCCCTCTCCCTTGCCCCTATATATAGTGGAGGGGTGGGAGGGCAGCCATACCTTTCCCAAGGCGCAACCCTCTCCTCCTCCAACTCCTCCTTCTCCTCCGTAGTGCTTAGCGAAGCTCTGCCGGAGAATCACGAGCTCCATTGCCACCATGCCGTCGTGCTGCTGGAATTCTTCCTCAACTTCTCCTCTCCCCTTGCTGGATCAAGAAGGAGGAGACGTCCCCGGGCTGTACGTGTGTTGAACGCGGAGGCGCCGTCCGTTCGGCGCTAGATCGGATCTTCCGCGATTTGAATCGCTGCGAGTACGACTCCATCAACCGCGTTCTTGTAACGCTTCCGCTTAGCGATCTTCAAGGGTATGAAGATGCACTCCCTCTCTCTCGTTGCTAGCATCTCCTAGATTGGTCTTGGTGACACGTAGGAAAATTATGAATTATTGCTACGTTCCCCAACAATGCCCGGCATCTTGGAAAACTTTTTGTTACATACATTATTTATGACATTAACTTGCCATATCATTCTACTTTGTTTAGTACCCTACCAACCATTTACACTCATTTGCACACAGGGTCTGCATTATCAAATAAAATATCTAGATGTCCTTGCTATCTTCCAGAGCAACTAACGAGGGGTGTCCCCCCCCCCCCCCCCCCCCCCCCGGCCCCTCGTCTTAGCACTTTACTTGGGCCATGAGAATGAGAGCATGCGAGTGCTGCAAGTGATGCATCCGGCCGTTGCCACGTGTCACCATGTTCAACATGTTAAATGAATTTCAGCATAGAAAACTACATTTTTTATCCCTCAAATTTACCTAAAGTCCGACATCTAGTCTATTAACTT
Source organism: Triticum aestivum (assembly GCF_018294505.1). Taxonomy (NCBI): domain Eukaryota; kingdom Viridiplantae; phylum Streptophyta; class Magnoliopsida; order Poales; family Poaceae; genus Triticum; species Triticum aestivum. The sequence goes on along the minus strand of NC_057814.1, from coordinate 19,696,341 downwards.
TAGTTGGGCTACATTTTCGTTCGTTATGTCTGAAAACTGGACAATTTCATTCAGAACAAGAGTAGAGGGAAAAAGCAGCCACACGTCAGTAGTTTTATCGCTCACTTGCACACTGCTGTGCATTGCAGCACCCGTACCCATGGAGTTAATATTAGGATTTTGCTACAAATCCAATGTCTGATTTTTTAGCATGGAAAATCAGACTTTTTATGAAAAATTATGTTGTATCGAGGATAGCAATTTTTTTAGGAAGCATGGCAAATCCTGGACATGTTTAGTTTTTTGCCAGGATTTGTCATGCTTCCTAAAGAGAATTGCCATCCTTGGTTCAACACAATTTGTCATAAAAAAGTTCGGTTTGCCATGTTTAAAAATCTGACATGCCGTAATGTTATTGACTTCAGTACAAAAAGTTTGCAATGAATCGATTGCTGAACATAACATTTCAACTGGCTGTTGCACGAGGCTGCATGCAGAGACATGTGAACGGCCACCGGCTGGCTCATGTGCTTGCTCCAAGTCTCGTCGCGCGCACCCGAGCAGCTAGCGTTTTTTTTCATTCAATTAATATATCAAGGTGATACAACCGCATTAAAAAAATGTCCCGCCTCTGCATAGCACGATGCACACATCCAATAAGTTCAACAAACCTAAAAATATATACCCTTCGTCACATAATGTAAGGCGTTTTTGCAACCTAACATAGCTTGGAAAAAGGTCTTAGGCTCATTTGGTTTGGAGGAATTTTGTAGGAATTTCATAAGGTAATATTTTTATAGAAAAAATTCCTATAGAGCTCTTTGGTTTGTAGGAATGGAATCCTATTCCTATGAAGGAAATCTTCCTATCCTCCATATTTCATAGGAAAATAAACATTAGCCTAGACTCAATGAAAAAATCTTATGATGTGAAATAAAGGACATCTCCTTTCCTATTCCTACCTATAGGATTTGAGATGCATGTCATTTCATTTTTTATGACTTTTCTATTCCTATAATTTTCCTACTCTATGAACCAAAGGAGGCCTTATATTATGGGACGAAGGAAGTATATCGTTTTATGACAAAAGTAAATCAGTCCAGCCTAGGATGGAGCAGCCAGCGATTAGTGTCATAGCTTTCGCAATCAGCTAGTGGAGTAAGTACTCAAGGTACCGGACCGTGACAATGACACCGTCGCCATGGATGCATCATCTGCCGTCCTTCCCTGCAATGTGGACTGCTGGAGGAGGAGGATTGTCCATCACTCTCCTTCACCTACTCCCCTCCCCTTGCTCAAAGTGCACACCGCACTACCGATGCAATGCAATGCAATGCAAGGTGGTGATATCATATCATCATTCTCAACAGTCAACACTGCCCGCCCCACTCACCACATCCACAACAAGAACGCCATGCCAAAAGCTTTAGACGATGGAGCTCATCACCTTGCTACCTATAACCTATAGCTAGTGCGGCCTAAGACTGCTGCCATTGAGGAGCCCGCGACTTCATCTCACTTTGCAAGGCTGGAGCGCGCGCGCCGCCGCCGCCATGCAGCTCGCCGCTCTGTGCACCGACCCCTTCGTGCTCTCCTGCACCCTCCTGTGCCTCCTGCTCCACCTAGCGCTACGCCACTCCCTGAACCGCAGCTCCCGGCTCCCGCCGGGACCTCCGGGCGTCCCCATTCTCGGCGCCATGCCGTTCGTCGGCCCGGCCCCGCACACCGGCCTCGCGGCGCTGGCGCGCAAGTACGGCCCCGTGATGTACCTGAGGATGGGCACCTGCGGCGTGGTGGTGGCCTCGTCGCCGTCGGCCGCGCGGACGTTCCTCAAGGCGCTGGACGCGCGGTTCGCGAACCGGCCGGCGGTGGCCAGCGCGGCGGACATCACGTACGGGCGCCAGAACATGGTGCTCGCCGACTACGGGCCCAAGTGGAAGCTGATGCGGAAGCTGTCGAGCGTGCACCTGCTCGGGGCGCGCGCGGTCGCGGACTGGGCGAGCGTGCGCCGCGACGAGGCCGGCCGCGCCCTGTGCGGCATGGCGGAGGCCGCGGAGGCCGGGCGGGCCGTGGTGGTGCCGGAGGTGCTGGTGTGCGCGCTGGCCAACATCGTGGGGCAGATCACGGTGAGCAAGCGGGTGTTCGACGGGCAGGGCGACGAGTCCAGCAGCTACAAGGAGATGATCGTGTCGCTGCTGACCGGCACGGGGCTGTTCAACATCAGCGACTTCGTGCCGGCGCTGTCGCGGCTGGACCTGCAGGGGGTGCAGGCCAGGCTGCGCCGGGTGCACCGCCAGTTCGACGGGCTCATCACCAAGCTGCTGGCGGAGCACGCGGCAACGGCTGAGGAGCGCGCCCGGGAGGGCCGGCTGGACTTCGTGGACAGGCTCCGCGCCAGCAGCGGCGAGGACGGCGAGACCATCACCGAGGTCAACATCAAGGGCCTCATCTTCGTAAGCTCCCACACTTCATTCCCTCTGCCATTTCTGATTAATCACCGGCCGCATGGTCTAATCGAAGGACCATTAGTTTAAGTTTCAACATTGTAGTACATTTTGGTTCTCCGTCAACTTGTACTTTTTTTTTGATCGATGCGCATCATCATCTATACGTGTGCACGACACGGGAACCACCCACCCAATGCATGCAATCGAGTGAGGCTGCTGTGGTGGTGGTGCAATATAATTGTGGCGTCGGAGCATAGCTAGTGGAGTGGTTGGAAAGAGATGGAGACGATTCCTACAGTCCCTCAAAAAATGATGCACCACCACGATTTGCCGTCGGGGTAGTGGTTTCGTTACCATGATGAGTGCTAGCAGTAGCTATCGTAGTACGTTCAAAACCAGTCAAGGCATACACAGCTGATGGTCCAGAGTGTGACCATCCGTACTAGCATGATGCAACAATTTCAGCTATATCAAGACATTTCAACAAGTGTGCATCCATATGTGAACTTTAAGCCTAGCTAGCTGGTGTGGGAAAATTGCCGTCACACATTTCTTTTGTTGGTGGTGGAATGCGACGGCAATTATATAAGAATTAGGCTATCGTAGAAATGACTTAAGCAACCAAACCACTACGTGCCATATAGTTAGACAAGAGCTAAAAGCAGTGCTTGAAATATGGAGCAAATTTGAGAACTGGCTCTATAGCAAGTCTCAAAAGTTTTTCTTTCTTTCTAAATGGAGGTTTCCTCTTTTTATAACCGTGTGCTATGTGCATCGACAAACGCAGAGGCCGGGATACATCCCTTTTTAATAAAAAGGAAAACAAATCACGGTTATGTATCTGTCACTCTCGGTCTCAAGTCCACACTTGATCGGTCGATAGCAATCACTCACCCTTCCCCTTGATAGCGATCACTCACCCTTGTAAACAAAACCGATTTTAGTCACTTGGGTTGGGAAGGGAAGAGTGAAGGTGATACCGATATCTCTAGTACTTGGTTGGTGTAGCGTATCTTTAATTTGCTTTTGATTTGGTTCCCCTTGAAATGATATAGGCACAAGTCATTCTCATCGGATTAGGGGTAATAGTATAATTGAGTACACCAAACTGATCAGATTGTCAAGCAAAGCGCACTCACGGAGTATAAAAAACTTGATATCTAGGTAAAATCTGATGTGGCAGCTTATTTAATGAGGAAAGAGAGTTTTATTGCATCTTAATCTAGACTCCCAATACACATTAAATAAGAGTACCTTTAGATGGAGTACAACATTAATATACAACACATTGTAAAAGTTGTAGCAGTATATGATATAGTTTAATATGATGCGTTACTAGTGCCCTCTGGTCAAGTGATTATCAAAGTTGATGATTACATGTGCATTTAAATACTACTCCCTGCCGGATTTTTTGCAAGTAATTACCACTTTGCTATTCTAGTGCTTCATACCAGAACACATAGGAGTACAATACACAGGATATCTTGTGCTTGCATCAGCCATTCATTGAGTTGATGATTTGTACCCTCACTAGCCTATTCACATTGAGTTGGTTTGGTAGCACACACTGACACAAAAGGAAATATTATGGTACACTCTAAAACTAATTTGCATGATGCAAGTTCAAAGTGCATTTAAAAAGAGTGAAACATTGTGGTAAACCCCGGAAGAGAGTGAACCTTGAGAACGTTAAATAAAAAAATAGTCAAAAGACAAATTGTATTTTTGTTGTAAGAAAAATCATTCCAATAATATATTCAATATTAATCTTTTTTAAATATCTCCTTTAGAATAAACACAACTGTTCAAACAGAATATCAATCAAACTTATGCTTGAAAACATATTTTTTCTTCAGAAACCAAGGATAACTCCGAGACTCTGAATCATTGTGATGCACACAACCACTGCTTCAAAACATTCTTAGCCATTTATATGGTTTTTCTAAAAAGAAGAGTGAAGACATTTGTGAGATAGAGATGGAGTGAGTCTGAGAGTGGTGGGCTAGTGGTGGCATGCAGTGGGTAGGACAGTGTTCTCAAGCATTTCGTAACTGCTACTCCCTCCGTTCCTAAATGTAAGTCTTTGTAGAGATTCCATTATAAACCACATACGGATGTATATAGATGCATTTTAAGTTTAGATTCATTCATTTTGCTCCGTATGTAGTTCATTTAGTGGAATCTCTACAAAGACTTACATTTAGGAACGGAGGGAGTACATGACATAGTCACCTCCCACTAGGCATGGAAAAGGAGGCACGATATGGAGGTGGTTATACATAATACAGAAGGAGAAAATAATTTGCATGTATTTTGAGGCACGAATCTGAACAATTGAAAGGAAGGTGGATGCATACATTGGGTATGATGGATAATCCACTCTCGAACACATATAAGCATGCACGCGCAGATTGTAGAAAAATGCAGCAAAAACATAGTGGAACTTGGAATTTTAAACCCGTGTATATATGCATGCATGCAGGACATGTTCACGGCCGGCACGGACACGTCGTCGATCATCGTGGAGTGGGCAATGGCGGAGATGATCAACAACCCGTCTATCATGGCGCGCGCCCAGGAGGAGATGGACCGTGTCATCGGCCGTGACCGCCGCATCGAGGAATCCGACATCGCCAACCTCCCCTACCTGCAGGCCATATGCAAAGAGGCCATGCGGCTCCACCCCTCCACGCCGCTCAGCCTGCCTCACTTCTCCTTCGAGGAGTGCGAGGTAGACGGCCACCACGTCCCCGCCAACACGCGGCTCCTCATCAACATCTGGGCAATCGGCCGCGACCCGGCGGCGTGGGAGGACCCCCTGGAGTTCCGGCCGGAGCGGTTCCTCTCCGGGCCGGCGGCCAAGATCGACCCGATGGGGAACAACTTCGAGCTGATCCCGTTCGGCGCCGGCAGAAGGATATGCGCCGGGAAGCTGGCTGGAATGGTGTTTGTGCAGTACTTCCTGGGAATGCTGGTGCACGCGTTCGAGTGGCGGCTGCCGGACGGCGAGGAAAAGGTGGACATGGCTGAGACCTTTGGGCTGGCGCTCCCCAAGGCCATCCCGCTCAAGGCCATCGTCACCCCGCGGCTCGTGCCGGCCGCCTACACATGATTGTTCGTGTTTCTGAAGTTCAGGACAATCAGTGTAGTGTTTTATGTTGGGTGTGACCCAAGCTTTGTGTGCTGCATGCTTCGAACATTTGCCCTTCTCACAAAATGAAACTACCAGTTTTAAGCTGCCAAAAAGTACATTTGCCTCTTTTTTTAGTGTTGTTTCATGACAACTGCTTGGAGAATACTAGTTCCTGAAAATGCTGTTGATTTTTTTTCTTTGTGCTCTCACAAACAGTTGGGATCTCTACTCCTCGAAAGGGAAGTCTCCTTTACTTGCGATTACATAAAATTCAAACTAGGTCATATTTTCAGTTGATGTTTGCCGTACACATTGATGAATTCAGATCGATGTATAGGCTGAGCAATCCAATCAAACTGTATCAAAACATACCTCAAAATTCCATGCTCTAGATAAGAGTTGCCGCAATTGATTCGAATCAAAGGCATTTAGTGTCAAACGAAGAAAGTCTACAAGTAGGAGAATCATTCAGTATATGCCAAAAATATTGCATTTTTGTTGAACATTTTCATGACCCGTGAATTAGAGCCCAAATCAAAATATATGTGTCCTCGTCATAGCCGTCCCCGTCACTTTAGGCGAGGACACTCGACTGCTCATTCTGAACTTATATAAAAAAAATTGGATACCCCTTGCCACACTTGGCCCCTCTTAACCTATAGAAATATTGTTTCATCATTTCAGATTTAGTTGGATTATTACGTAGATAAAGTCAATAAGAAACAAATGAAAAATCAACAATACTCAAGTTGAATTTCATAAAAAATTTATCTGGCTTCAAATAAAAATAATGGGCCCACATTATAGGGTGTGATCTCATCGTTCACCTCTATACCGTGCACCCATCTCGCACCTCCACGCCCCCATCGTTGATTTTGTTGTTACTACCTCTCACATCGAAGCAGTCATCAAGTAACTGGGGCGATGGCCTCATCACGATATCGAATTTGTGTGACGCGTCTGCTCATGAGACGTACATCACACTTTCGACAATAAAGCTCCTATTAGCTTTCTAAGGGTGGGTGAGGTGGTGGTATGGTGAAAGGACATAGATGTCTCTAAGTGATTTTGTGTGTAAATGATGATTAGAGGACTGCCCATGAATGCTCAGTATATGAGCAGGTGTTAGTCCACAAGGTTAAAGAAGCCACAGGAGCCATGAGAGCAGCCCAAGGGCACAACATAGTTGAGGTCGCACCGTCCAACAACACCGAATAATCCTACACACCCGGGCTAACAATGGGAGTCTTACGGGGTGCCTTAACACTGATTAACCTCCCCCCTGATTTTCAGGGGGTGGGGCCCATCCTCACCCTAACCCCAATCAAACTCCGCCACATGTGCCAGCCTGTAAACACTGTAAAATTTTGTCCGTGTAGCATCGCTCAACAGCACCACCCGAAGAGCAACATTAGTGGAGACTACACTGGTAAAGCACAAAAAGAGTGTTCTGAAATCCATACCGGACGACAACACCAATGGCGGCAACTTGTCAGTAAGTATTCTTGCTATTGACTCAATTATTCAATTTCCGAGAATCCAGTACATGCCAAGAAGATTGCATTTTGTCGACTCAAAGGCATTTAATTTTACACTTCTATCAAGCAAAGAAAGTCTAAAGTAGTAGGGCCTACATGTGTTCATATTTCCGAGAATCCAGTACATGCCAAAAAGATTGTGTTTTGTCGGAATAATTTCATGGCTCGAAAATTCGAGAGCAAATGGAAATCCAATAATAATAGTGTTCAATTTAATACTAACAATAGTTCGATTCAAAGCCAAACAAACAAACATATCAGAAAGGAGTAGTACAAACCCTGACAAAAAAGGAGTAGTACAACACGATAATATTATGCGCATGCGGGTTGTAGCTAGCTACATCCTCACCGGAAGCTGTTGAAACTGGCGAAGAGATTGTCGCAGGAAGCCGTTGAAGCGGGAGAGGAGGTCGGGGTGACCGCGGAGGAGCTCGTGCACGTGCACCTGGACGGTGGCGACCGGATCTCGGTGTCTTCCTTGGCGTAGGCCACGAGGAGGCGGCAGAACTCGTCACTGACAGACGGATCGGACATAGCTAAGCCTGCCACGACCTCTCTCGCCAAGGAGGCGGCCTCGTGGATTTCCGGTACCGGATAAACCTGCTTCTTCGCCGGCTCAATCATCGCGCTCCTCGGCGGCCCAACCATGGCGGGCAGCATGGAGGCTAATTAACTAGTACAGCTAAATGCCGTTGTCAATGATGATAATTAACTAGTACCACCTTTTCTGCGACAACGAATGTGTGCCCAGCCGACCTATGCGTGTAAGCTCGTGGGGCAACTATGCACTCAAACATGAACCCAAAGCGAATAAACACCACACACTCACGCGCTTCCACATCCTGGTGTACTGAGCCACATCGAGCTACACTAGACAGCACCGATGAATGCACGAATGGCGGAATGCATGCAAGTATGGTTGAGTTCCTAAGGTCGCCACATGCTAGGACAACTCTCTTTCCCGAAGTCTCCCATTCCCGATCTCATCACACAACCGGTATCTAATTTTCTTCTCTGGGCATGCATCCTATGCTACTTCTTTTTCAGCTTTCCTAAGTCGTGAGCTATTTGATACCGGTAATATAAGTTTGTGCCAATCGGTAGGTCGTCAAGCTTGCTGCAAGTTCAACATTATATATGCGTGCTACATTATTGACAAGTACCATTTTGCATTGATTTCATATCGGTAAGTAGTACAGTTATGAGTATTTGAGCGCCTTTATACGCGTATTGAATGGAAGGCAAATCAAGAACTTTAGTAGACAATTATTGTGTATCTCTCGTGCATTTGGTTCAAACACGTACAATATGTAGTCAGTTACTTGTTCTCGAGATGCGATAGTCATAGTGAGGAGTACCTTACATTATGTTATTACCTTCATAGTCGGGAGTAACATAGAGATAGTGTCATAGGTGGTTGGACTTACTGGTTTATAGACTCATTTTGTCTTGGGAAGTATTATGTGATGGTAACATATTAGAGTATGGTTATAATGAGGTGCCATGTCAGTTAGAGCCAACCTAATAGCCGGCATGTACAATAGTACTCCCTCAGTTTCAAAATATCAACTTCTCTATCCAAGTGAGCTAGGCTAACTTCTTAAATTAACATATGGTTCCAAATATCATTAGACAAGTTCGGAGAACTTACTAAATCTGACATGTGGCATGTTTATTGTCAAATAGTATTGCACTAATTAAATTGCACTTGATCATCTGATACCAAGTAGTAGAAAAGTCGTGAAGTAGCTTAATATTTACTCTCAACTTAGGGCCTTTTTGATTCATAGGATTGTAAGAACGTAGTAATAGGAAAAACAAACTATTGGAATGTCATGCCCATTAGAATCTTACAAGATTTGTGTTTATTTAAGGGAATTTTTACGGTACATTGGAGCTCTTGTGTTCCCTTGAACCCTATATGAATAGTAAAATAAATAAAAATACCAGAAAAAATATCTTTTTTCAAAGTATCAAATCTGGTTGATCATTCTACTCCCGGATGATGTTCCGTAAAGAAATGACATTCGTGGTATTCTCGGCAGATAAGTCAAAAAATTTGATTGTATAAAAATGTTTGAATGAATCGTAGGCCAGACAGTATTTTTTCGCTATGAATCGTAGGTTGCCTTAACGAAACTTCAAACATGAGTAGAATCATCAACCAGTTTTGATACCCGGAAATTTAGATTTGTTTGAATTGCACTGGTACTTTTTCTATTTTACTCTTTATATAGGGTTCGCAGGCAATACTCAACCCTTTCGCTAGCATCGATCGCCGTTGCTGCGGCCGCACACCCTTGCCTCCTGTTGCCACATGCTGCCGTCATCAGGCTTGTCCGCATCTACACACTACTCAGTGTCTCTAGGTTGCCGGCCCAGCCCTCACTGTGGTGCGCTCATGCCAGCCTCGTGTACCCGGCATGTGGGGGAGTCCCTGCTGTTTGATTCTCATACTGCATGCTCTAATGCTAGGCCACGTTTCTGTGATATAGAATACACTGAAAAAAATACAATTTATTAAGGAAAATAATGTTTATCAAATGGCTGGAGCCTGTTCGTGAATAGTGATACAATGGGGCCATATAGGTCGCGTTATGCATCGGCCGGCAGATCTTTTTAAATGATCTGCCCCCTCTTGAGTCGTTGTATTGTGCCACAGATAGTCGTCTGATTTCCCAATTAATGTGCATTGGAAATTGCAACAAGGTACTCCCTCGTCCCATAATATAAGAGCGTTTTCAACACTACACTAGTGTAAAAAACGCTCTTATATTATGGGACGGAGGGAGTAGATGTTATGAAATTCATTGCTGTGTTGCAAAACCATCGAAGCATTATATTCACTTAAAGTTTTATTTTGTCTTTCACTTTTTCATGCAACATAGATGATGCCGCGGAAGGACTTTTGCAACAGTGATGGTGTTGTAGAATTTTTTGTTTTCGTCTTCACCTTTTTTGCAACATAGATGATGTTGCGCGAGTACTTTTGGAACATGAATAATGTTGCAGAAATATTTTTAATGAAAAGATGATATCATCTATGGTGTGAATCAAGAAAGTTATGCAACTAAGAGATGATGTTGCGGGAGGACTTTGCCAACAAAGCCTTTGTTGCGAAAAAGCATCGCCGGCAGGAGAGAGAGAGAGAGAGAGAGAGAGAGAGAGAGAGAGAGAGAGAGAGAGAGAGAGAGAGAGAGAGAGGGAAGTCTGGAGCGGCGCAACTGTGCAGATGGTGGCCGGAGCAGAGCTCAGACGTGCGCGCTCGAGCAACTGCCATGGCTGCGAGCAGGTGGAAGGAGACGGAGAGTACATAAGAAAAGGATAAAAACACGTATTAACGTAGGAGGTGCCAGGCACGGTGTGTGTTATCCGCCGGCTGAACCATAGCGTTTTCCATATAGTAATTGTTCTTAAAGGGATCAGGGATGCTCGCTGAGAGATTTATGATGCTGAACTACCGAAAATGCCCATGGCGCCCAAGTATACTTTTGGTGTAGTATTCATGCATCCAGACCATCTGATCACAAAAAATAAACGGCCCAAAACCAATTGATGTTCTTTAAAATGTCTCATATTCAATTGTATCACAGACAAAACAAATGATTTTTTTTCATGAGGTTGAAGTGGATGCTAGATTTTTCGTGAAGAGTACAGTAGAAATGATTCCATAAAAAAATCCACAGGATTCAATTCTACTAATAAAACCACCAACATATGAAAAATTCCTATAAAAGAACCTTCAAATCAAAGGTGCCTTTAATTTATCAAGCACATGTGACAACATACACAAATTTCACAAATATACATACGAATTTTATCGGCTCGAACATATCGAATACCACCAATAACGCACAGCACAATCCCGGCATCACTGCTGCGCCGGCCAAGGATGCCTAGTATGGCGGCATCACCACGTGAATTTTACGGAAAAAAGTACAAGCCACCGGCACACCGTCCAACGAAACGCTGGAAAATCAGGGTGGAAACCGAGGTTTCAACCGTACAAACATCGCCCGTCCCATGCAGGAGCTGCCGGACACCCGGAACCACCACCGTAGTAGTACGGCGCCGTCATCGGCGGGTAACAGCTCACCGGAGCAAAGTCTACTGTGGGGTACAAACTGCTATCCGGCTCCCCCACCATCGGGTAAATTCCACGGCTCGATGTCTCCTGCAACGGTGGGTAGACCGCAATCGGCTCCGGTGAGCTTGAGCACGTGACCGTGTCGGCGTTCACCGGTGGGTAAACCGCGAGGTGCTCCAGTGGCCCCCACTCCATCACCGGGTACATCCCGGAGGACGACACCGTCGACTCAGGCGGCGGCGGCGGGGGAGGGGCCGGGCTAGCGGGCGATACCGGCTCGCCGTCGCTGCTGCGGTCCTCCTGGTCGTCGTCGATGGTGCTTCCGTGGTGGAAGGCGTACGAGAAGGAGATGACGCCGTTGGGCTGCCTGCCGTCCGCGGACGCGGCAAGCTGGTAGGACACGCGGCGCGTCCTGCCGTCGGCGACGAGGTCGGAGAGCGGCACGACGGCCGACGCGGCGAGCACGTCCCCGAGGACGGCCACCTCGGCCTTGAGCTCGAACCGCACGAGAAGGACGCTGTCGTCGTGGTCAACGTGCCCGTCCTTCTTTTTCCCCGCGGCTTCCTGCTCTGACGCCAGCGAGGCGTCGTCGGGAAGGCGGAGCCGCAGGCGCTCGTCCCACTCGGGGTTCTCGCCGCCGGCGCGGTCGGTGGGGGTCTTGACGCGGTGGCGGCGGACGTTCTTGCCGGCAGACGACGGCGTGACGGAGACGGAGGCGTAGAGGCACGGCGTGTGGAACGGGAGCGACGACCTGACGCCCCGGCACGACACCCAGGTGATGTCGATGGCCGCCGGCTCCGGCCGGCGCCGCAGGCAACCCATCCGCAAGAGCTCGGGGTCCCGAGGACTCGACTCTGGGTTGCCTACTTGGCTTGGTGTTGGTTAAGAAGGTGCTGGGCGACGCGGTGGCGGGAGACGACTGGAGGGAGGAAGTCGATCCCGAGCGAGGCTGCGCGTTTGATACCGACCGGAAATCAAGTCGGTAGGTTTGGAACGGGTCCGTGTCAGATTAATGGCGCGGCATTAACTTCGGGTTGCTGTCACGGACTGGAGGAGGTTGCGCGGCAACTTCTTCTTCTATTGTGGAAAAAGCTACGTGCAGGGAGAACTGGGTGATAGACAGGGAAGTCACGAAGACTTTTCCCTTGTTTTTGTGCGAAGGAGGTAGACTTTTCTTGGGTGTGCGTGTGTGGTGGACAAGAACTGCAGTGGAAATCTACAGGGAGTTGGGGACAAGACATCTGTCATCACGATGAAACCTTGAGAAACACACAACGAAACCTCATGAAAGCATATGTGACGGTTCTAAAGAGTTTCATGGAACAGTGAGCAAGAAAGCCAGACCATCGCCCACTCGTGCTCTCGCGTTGCCCCGAATGGGCGACGAAACCCTAGCCGCCCGAGCCACCCACCCCTCCTCTCACTCCCTCCCCGCCGCCACTAGAGGACGTCACCTGCCGCCGTGCGGCCTCCAGTGAAGGCGGTGGTAAGGCTCTCTGCTACCCTGCACCGTTGTAGGGACCTTTGGTCGCGCGGGGAGACTACCCTGGTTCTGTGTTACGGCCCATGGCCCTCAGGCCCCAGCAGCAGACGACGAGGAGGACACCGCCACGACCAAGGCGACTGGGCTGGAACGACCGCGTCGCCAGGCCCAGCCCAACAAGCGCTATACAGGCCCAGAATGGAACACCAGCAAGTAGGGTTAAGTACTGCGCCCTCTCCCTGGGTGCGGGGTGTGGAGAAACTAGACACTGGACGGCGGCGGCTCCTCCTCTTATCCCCATTTCTTTCCTCTAGAACCCTAATTCTGCTACTCAATCCTGTATCCTGTGGTGAATTCGAGTGAAGTGATAGCGGGGCCTTAACAATTGGTACTCAGAGCCACTAGATCCAGCCAATTTTTTTCTCTCCACCCTCCCCAATCTGGCGGGGAGATTTCCATCCATCATCCAGACAAGAAGGGGCAAGGCCACGACGATGGAGGAGCACACCAAGGCGATCGCGGATCTGTCCGCGGCAATCACGGCCCTCACCACCAAGATCGAGGACATCCACCCCGTCGTCCAAGAGCTACAAGGATGGCGGCCCCAGATCGAGCAGTCCGTGGAGGAGATCCGATCGGAGGTGGGTCACTTGCGGACTCAGATCGACAAGGCCACGCTCCCATCGCCGGTGGACAAGGCCACGACGACCGCTCCACCACCTCCCTTTCCGCGGCTCAGCGAGCTTCCGCCGCTACTCCCTCACATCGCGGAAGGATCGCGGCCCCGATTACCACCACCGACGGCCGACGCACCTCATCTGCGCGCCGTCGACATCTCAGCTCGTGGTGACACCAGTCACGGGCCCGATGGCCACGGCGTTTTCACTGATCTTCGGGGGAAATCGTCAGGGGAGATCCGCACCCCGCGATTACCTCCGGCCACTGGTACGTCCGACTTCTATCACCATGGCGAGCAGTCATTTGCTGGGGATCGTGGGTACTTTAGATTGCCACCACCGCCGCGGTTTGATTTTCCATTGTTCGATGGATCCAATCCGCGTGCCTGGCGTCTCAAATGTGAGGCATACTTTCGGGTGTGCACCTTGAGTGCGGACACATGGGTTAGTTGTGCTGCGATGTATTTCACCGACAGCGCACTGTCATGGCTGCAGTCGTCGCAAGCCCATTTGCATTACCAGGAGTGGGGGGAGTTTGCATCTGTTATTTGTGCACAGTTTGGTAGGGAAGAGTTTCAGAATTTGTTGCGCCAGTTCAATCGCTTGCGACAAATGGGCACTGTCACAGAATACGCAGAGCAATTCACTCAGTTGATGCATAACTTATTAGCTCATCATAGCTCTTGGGATCCTGCATTTTTTGTCACCCAATTCATGGATGGATTGCAACGTGATATACGTGCTGCAGTTGTTTTACATCGACCCCAAACGCTGGATACTGCTGTGGATCTCGCGTGTTTGCAGGAAGAAGTGGTGGAGGCTCTTCGGCGGGACGAGAGGCGCCACCCCGCGCTGCCGCCAAGCTCTCAAGGGGGCCGGGCAATCCCTCGGATGGCCCTGCCCTTACCCCCACCACCATTAGCAACCGCTCGGCAAGGGGGTACTGCATCAGAGTCACGCCCACCGGAGACGACTCGAACTCCACCGAACGACGACAAGCTGGCGACCCTTCGGGCCTACCGTCGCGCCAAAGGGCTCTGTTTCACTTGCGGCGAACGCTGGAGCCGCGAGCATCGTTGCGCGCCAACTGTGCAACTTCATGTAGTGGAAGAGCTGATCGAGATGTTGCAAGGGCCAGTACAACCGACACCATCCACAGAGTCCACACCAAGTGAAGCTGACTGTTGCGTGCTCTCGCAAGCAGCAGTAGACGGTGCTGAAGCGCCAACGACCATGCGCTTACATGGCTGGGTGCAAGGCAAGGAGGTCCTCATGCTTGTGGACTCCGGTTCATCCCACAGCTTCGTGAGCACTGCTCTGGCCACTCATCTCCAAGGAGTTAAGCCCGCTCAACGTGCTCTATCTGTGCGGGTGGCAAATGGCGGTATTCTGCAGTCTGACCAAGAGATCCCAGCGTGCAAGTGGAATTCGCAGGGGGTCGATTTCACCACCAATCTCAGGGTTCTTCAGCTGGGCAGTTATGATGTAATTCTTGGAATTGACTGGCTGGCTCACCATAGCCCGATGAAGGTACACTGGCTGGAGAAGACCATGGTGTTTCAGCATGATGGACGAGAAGTGCAACTCTGTGGGGCTCGAGCAGATGTCACCCAGTGTCAAATGATCTCGGGAGCGGAACTACACGAATTACTGCAACATACAGCGGTGGCCAGAGTGGTCAAATTATGTACCGTGGCAGAAGACACGAACGATCCTCCAATTCCTCCGGAGGTGGCTGAACTCTTGGAACAGTATGCCGCACTGTTCGAGGAACCCAAAGGTCTGCCACCACAACGCTCGTTTGACCATTCCATTCCCTTGGTGCCAGGAGCTCGACCAGTCAACATACGACCCTATCGGCACAGCCCGGCCCAGAAAGATGAGGTGGAATGGCAAGTCACTGAGATGCTAGCTCAAGGAATAATTCAGCCAAGCTCCAGCCCTTTTGCGTCACCGGTCCTATTGGTTCAGAAGAAGGACTTGACTTGGCGATTCTGCATTGATTACCGGCATCTCAACGCAATCACAATCAAGAATAGGTTTCCCTTACCAGTGATTGAGGAACTTCTCGATGAGCTGGCAGGGTCGTGCTGGTTCACTACCCTCGACTTGCGCTCTGGCTATCATCAGATTCGCATGAAACCAGAAGATGCCCACAAAACATCCTTCAAAACACATCATGGTCATTTCGAGTTCAAGGTGCTGTCATACGGCTTGACGGGAGGGCCAGCTACTTTTCAGGGCGGGATGCACACGGTACTGTCACCCTTACTGCGCCATGGAGTCCTCGTGTTCATCGATGATATCTTAGTGCACAGCAAAGACAAGAAGACACATGTGACCCTGCTACGACATGAAATCAGCGGGGAAGGTGTGCAGACGGATAACAGAAACATCAGCGCGGTTCAGACTTGGCCAGTACCCACGTGTGTGAAAGAGGTGCGCGGTTTCTTGGGCCTTGCGGGATATTATCGGAGGTTCGTCCGAGGATTTGCAATCATCAGTCGCCCCCTCACAGATCTCTTGAAGAAGAATGTGGTGTTCAGATGGACTCAACTCGAAGAGGCCTCATTCAGAGAACTCCAACAGGCGTTGGTCACAGCCCCGGTGCTCGCCTTGCCGGATTTCACTAAAACATTCAAGCTGGAAACTGATGCTTGCGACCAAGGAATTGGCGCAGTCCTCTCACAGGAGAAGCACCCGATTGGTTTCCTCAGTCGCGCATTGGGACCGCGCAATCGCATGCTCTCCACCTATGAAAAGGAAGGCCTGGCCATTCTCTTGGCGGTAGACCACTGGCGTGCGTATCTCCAGAATGACGAATTCATCGTACACACAGACCAGCGCAGTCTCATTCACTTGGAGGACCAGCGACTAGCGACACCATGGCAGTAGAAGATCATGGCCAAGCTGCTCGGGCTCCGCTACCGCATCGTCTACAAAAAGGAGTGGATAACCGTGCCGCTGATGCCTTATCGCGCCGGCCGCCTGTCCCTCAAGGGGACCTCGCCACTATTACATCAGCAGTACCGGCCTGGCTGGAGGAGGTGCAAAAAGGTTATGCTGAGGACCCGGCAGTGCAACGTTTGCTCGCCCGGCTAGCCACAGCGCCAGGAGAGCAGGATGGTTTTCAACTCAGCCAGGGGGTTATCAAGCAGCACGGCCGAGTTTGGTTGGGCGACAATGTGGCGTTACAAAAGCAGATTCTCGAGGCTCTCCACACCGAGCGATCGGTGGTCACTCAGGGTTCAACGCCACATACCGCAGAGTGCGGCGACTGTTTACATGGCCGGGACTCAAGCACCACATCAAGCTCTTCGTGGACGCATGCCAGACCTGCAAACAAGCGAAGCCTGAGCGAGTTCGATACCCAGGTCTCCTCGAGCCACTGCCGGTCCCCACTCAAGCTTGGCAGATGGTGTCATTGGACTTCGTCGATGGGCTGCCTCGTTCATCAGGATACAACTCCATTCTAGTGGTCGTCGATAAATTTTCACGGTACGCCCATTTCATTGCCATGTCACATCCATTCACAGCCTTCCAAGTTGCTCAAGCTTTCGTGGCTAACATCTACAAATTGCATGGGCTGCCGGAGTCGATCGTATCGGATCGCGACCCGATCTTCACTAGCGTCTTATGGAAGGAGCTGTTCCGGTTAACTCATACCAAGCTGCGCATGAGTACCGCACGACACCCGCAGACGGACGGGCAGACAGAGCGCGTGAATCAATGCATGGAGACCTTCCTGCGCTGCTTCGTCAATGCTACGCCAACCAAGTGGTACACCTGGCTGCCTCTCGCGGAATTCTGGTACAACACCTCGCCGCACTCCGCGCTGGGCACCACTCCCTTCGAGGTCCTCAACGGACATGCGCCAAGATACTTCGACATCATCGACCCCGTGGCGTGCGCGTCACCGGACCTGGCGGACTGGCTCCAAGACAGGGCGCAAATGGTACCGCTCATTCGGCAACACCTGCTGTGCGCATGCCAGCAAATGAAGGACTCGGCGGACAAGCGTCGCTCAGATCGCACGTTCGCGGTGGATGATTGGGTCTTCCTCAAGCTCCAACCGTATGTCCAGCGTTCGGTTGCGACAAGGAGCAACCAGAAGCTATATTTCCGGTACTTCGGGCCATACAAGGTGTTGCAGCACATTGGTGCAGTGGCATACAAGCTCCAGCTTCCACCGACCAGCACTGTGCATCCGGTCTTCCACGTCTCGCAGCTGCGTCAAGCCCTTCCACCAACGGAGCAAGTCCACCAGCAACTTCCAGCAGCAGCAGTGACAAGCCCCGTTCCCGAGGAGGTTCTGGACAGTAGAATGGTGCAGCGAGGCAATTCCAGAGTCCCACAGGTCCTTGTTCGCTGGACGGACCAACCGGCGGAATTTGCAACCTGGGAGGACTGCATCGAGCTACAGCAACATTTCCCGAATGCTCCAGCTTGGGGACAAGCTGTGTCTGAATGAGGGAGGGATGTTACGGCCCATGGCCCTCAGGCCCCAGCAGCAGACGACGAGGAGGACACCGCCACGACCAAGGCTACTGGGCTGGAACGACCGCGTCGCCAGGCCCAGCCCAACAAGCGCTATACAGGCCCAGAATGGAACACCAGCAAGTAGGGTTAAGTACTGCGCCCTCTCCCTGGGTGCGGGGTGTGGAGAAACTAGACACTGGACGGCGGCGGCTCCTCCTCTTATCCCCATTTCTTTCCTCTAGAACCCTAATTCTGCTACTCAATCCTGTATCCTGTGGTGAATTCGAGTGAAGTGATAGCGGGGCCTTAACATTCTGGCTGGTGGTGTTGACCTCTCCGATCGCGTGGGCGCCGGTTGGATGATGGAGATGCTTAACTGCTCGGTTCTTCAGCCTCCTTCATTATGTTACCCTCCCCTCCCCCCCGGATCCGGCATGCTAAGGCTGTCAGATCTGGCTCAAGAGGGTGTGGTGGAGGAAGCCTGAAACGGGAGAATCTCCCCTGGTCGACTCCGCATCGATGTTGAATAGACCCAACTGGAATAAGTATGTAATGGGGCAAAAACCATTGCAGACAACCAAACATGTCTACATTATTCAATGAAAACAAATCCAGCTGACAGTCACGCAGGGTTCCATGGGTCGACGTATTACCAATTTTGAACCGTGATTTTTTGGGGTAAATATCTTTATTTCACAGGTCGAGAAAAATGTTAATTATTCTTTAAAATAGAAAATATATTGTGGAAAATGAAAATAATTTCTTGTACACACATTTATTTATTTTTTTATTCTAAAAAATGTTTATTGCTATTAACAAAATTGTTCGAGTATAAATTTATTTTATTCATGTATGGTTTATGTATTAAAAAAATTCCATGCTTTATTTTAAAAGGTTTGTATATATATGAAGTAAACTATTTTCATCACATATTTCAAAAATGTTGATGGCACCCGAGGAGGGGGGGGGGGGGGTGTTGTTCTACAGAAGGTCAACGATGTTTATCCTCTCTCTCGCTCTAGTCTGAGACAAAGCGGTAGGGAAGATAAAGATTATGTGGGTAGGTGGGGGGGGGGGTGTGTTCTAATCTGACGGTTACAGGTACACTAATCCAACAATCGTGTTATGACTGGCGTGGCGCTTGGGCCGGTCCACTGGCATAGAGCACTGGCCTTCACTATACTTCTTTTGGGAACTTCTTTTATCTGATTTTACATGACTTTTTTATCGACTTGGAAAGTGTTTTGGGTGGGCTACTTGTTTCTTTGACTCCAACTTACTCAAGACCCTAACATCGCATTGCCTTCTCCCACATCCCTTCGCCTCAGAGACACATAGACGGTAATGGCTGCCACTTCTGGTTTAGAGCAATGCGTCGGTGACCATTGCTGGAAGCCGCAACCACTACTGGATGTAGGACCGTCACCGCCGATGCTCGCCGCCCAAACGTTAAAGTTATTAAACAGGGTTGAACCATACTCTGGTTCAACCGCGTGGAATTCTGCGATTCACATCGATGAATTACATCGCCCGTTTCGATCGATCACCACACTAGGCCTCCGATTGCCACCTCATGATTGTTGGATACAACTTAACATGTGCACGATTCTAACCAGTCCTCCTTCTTCCATGCCTCCGCGGGCCCCACATGCATCCCGGCCGTATCTAGCCCCTGCCCGTTCGCGGCTCCACGGTGGCACACTTGCACCATCCGCCGTTTCCGCTCCGCTCGCTGCACCGCCCCACCTACTCCGCATTGTGCGCTTGCACGAGGAATAGTTGGCTTTGTCACTCAAGCATCATCAGCTCGCCGCCCTAGTCACAACATGTTCATTGCCAGTTGCAGCTCCGCCACATGCTTGCCGCAGTTCCCAACCTCGTCCGTTGCAACTTCGGCACGCCCCGTCGCAACAACATCATGCGTCGATCGCAACACCCGTGCACGACCTTTCCCGCCCACGATACCCCCTTGCAACACCCACACTAGTCCATTGTAGCACTAACACATGGAGCGTAGCTACCTTGCAGCGCTGAGCTGCCGGTGTAGCAATATTGCAACGCGGTGCGGTGGACACCGTCTCCTGTGGCAACATCTCTGCTCCGGAGGAGGTAGGGGACAGGGGGGGTCACGGTTGAGGAGAGATGTGAGAGGGGGAGTGTTGGGGAACGTAGCAGAAATTCAAAATTTTCTACGCATCACCAAGATCAATCTATGGAGTAATCTAGCAACGAGGGGAAGGGGAGTGCATCTACATACCATTGTAGATCGCGATGCCGAAGCGTTGCAAGAACGCGGATGAGGGAGTCGTACTCGAAGCGATACAGATCGCGGTTGATTCCGATCTAAGCACCGAAGAACGGTGCCTCCGCGTTCAACACATGTGCAGCCCGGTGACGTCTCCCACGCCTTGATCCAGCAAGGTGAGAGGGAGAGGTTGGGGAAGACTCCATCCAGCAGCAGCACGACGGCGTGGTGGCGATGGAGGAGCGTGGCAATCCCGCAGGGCTTCGCCAAGCACCGCGGGAGAGGAGGAGGACTTGGTAGAGGGGAAGGGCTGCGCCAGAACTTGGGTGGTGGCTGCCCTCCCACCCCTCCACTATTTATAGGTGGGGGAGAGGGGGGCCGGCCCCCTTAGATCTCATCTAGGGTTGGGGGCGGCGGCCAAAGGGGGGAGGAGTGCCTCCCAAGTCAAGTGGAGGCCCTCCCCCTTAGGGTTTCCCCTCTCCCATGCGCATGGGCCTTGGGGGTGCTGGTGCCCCTGGCCCATTAAGGCTAGGGCGCCCCCTTTCAGCCCATGCTGCTGTATTGGACGTGGTGGAACATTTTCCGGACCTCCGGAATCCTCCGGAACCTTCTGGAAGCTTCCCGGTACAATACCGAAAAACCTGAACTTTTCCCGGAACCCGAACAACAACTTTCCATATATAAATCTTTACCTCCGGACCATTCCGGAACTCCTCGTGACGTCCGGGATCTCATCCGGGACCCTGAACAACATTCGGTAACTACGTACATACTTTCCCTATAACCCTAGCGTCATCGAACCTTAAGTGTGTAGACCCTACGGGTTCGGGAACCATGCAGACATGACCGAGACGTTCTCCGGTCAATAACCAACAGCGGGATCTGGATACCCATGTTGGCTCCCACATGTTCCATGATGATCTCATCGGATGAACCACGATGTCGGGGATTCAATCAATCCCGTATACAATTCCCTTTGTCTATCAGTATGTTACTTGCCCGAGATTCGATCGTCGGTATCCCTATACCTTGTTCAATCTCGTTACCGGCAAGTCTCTTTACTCGTTCCGTAACTCACATCATCCCGTGATCAACTCCTTGGTCACATTGTGCACATTATGATGATGTCCTACCGAGTGGGCCCAGAGATACCTCTCCGTTTACCCGGAGTGACAAATCCCAGTCTCGATTCGTGCCAACCCAACAGACACTTTCGGAGATACCTGTAGTGTACCTTTATAGCCACCCAGTTACGTTGTGACGTTTGGTACACCCAAAGCATTTCTACGGTATCCGGGAGTTGCACAATCTCATGGTCTAAGGAAATGATACTTGACATTAGAAAAGCTCTGAGCAAACGAACTACACGATCTTGTGCTAGGCTTAGGATTGGGTCTTGTCCATCACATCATTCTCCTAATGATGTGATCCCGTTATCAACGACATCCAATGTCCATGGTCAGGAAACCGTAACCATCTATTGATCAACGAGCTAGTCTCCTAGAGGCTTACTAGGGACATGGTGTTGTCTATGTATCCACACATGTATCTGAGTTTCCTATCAATACAATTCTAGCATGGATAATAAACGTTTATCATGAACAAGGAAATATAATAATAACCAATTTATTATTGCCTCTAGGGCATATTTCCAACAGTCTCCCACTTGCACTAGAGTCAATAATCTAGTCCACATCACCATGTGATTAACACTCATAGGTCACATCACCATGTGACCAACATCCAAGAGTTTACTAGAGTCAACAATCTAGTTCACATCACCATGTGATTAACACTCAATGAGTTCTGGTTTGATCATGTTATGCTTGTGAGAGAGGTTATTAGTCAACGGGTCTGAACCTTTCAGATCCGTGTGTGCTTTACGAATATCTATGTCATCTTGTGGATGCTACCACGCGCAATTTGGAGCCATTTCAATTAATTGCTCTACTATACGAATCCGGTTTACTACTCAGAGTCATCCGGATTAGTGTCAAAGTTCACATCGACGTAACCCTTTACGATGAACCCCTTTTCACCTCCATAATCGAGAAAATTCCTTAGTCCACTAGATACTAAGGACAAGTTCGACCGCTGTCATGTGATCCTTTCCCGGATCACTATTGTACCCCTTGACCAACTCATGGCAAGGCACACTTCATGTGTGGTACACAGCATAGCATACTGTAGAGCCTACGTCTAAAGCATAGGGGACGACCTTCGTCCTTTCTCTCTCTTCTGCTGTGGTCAGGTCTTGAGTCTTACTCAATACTCACACCTTGTAACACAACCAAGAACTCCTTCTTTGCTGATCTATTTTGAACTCTTTCAAAAACATGTCAAGGTGTGTGTTCTTTGAAAGTATCATCGGGCGTCTTGATCTATCTCTATAGATCTTGATGCCCAATATGTAAGCAGCTATATCCAGGTCTTCCTTTGAAAAACTCCTTTCAAACAACCCTTTATGCTTTCCAGAAATTTTACATCATTTCGGATCAACAATATGTCATTCACATATACTTATCAGAAATGTTGCAGCGCTCCCACTCACTATATTGTAAATACAAGTTTCTAACAAACTTTGTATAAACCCAAAAACTTTGATCACTCCATCAAAGCGTATATTCTGACTCCGAGATGCTTGCTCTAGTCCATGGAAGGATCGCTGGAGCTAGCATACCTTTTAGCATCCTTAGGATCGACAAAACCTTTCTGATTGTATCACATACAACCTTTCCTTACGAAAACTGGTAAGGAAACTTGTTTTGACATCCATCTGCCAGATTTCACAAATGCAGCTAATGCTAACAGGATTCCAACGGACTTAAGCATCGCTACGGATGAGAAAATCTCATCATAGTCAACTCCTTGAACTTGTGGAAATACTCTTTGCCACAAGTCGAGCTTCATAGACGGTAACATTACCGTCCACGTCCGTCTTCTTCTCAAAGATCCATTTATCTCGGATTTCATGGCTTCTAACCATTTGTCGGAATATGGGCCCACCATCGCTTCTCCATAGCTCATAGGTTCATCGTTGTCCAACAACATGACTTCCAAGACAAGATCACGTACTACTCTGAAGTATTACGCATCCTCGTCGTCCTACGAGGTTTGGTAGTGACTTGATCCGAAGTTTCATGATCACTATCATAAGCTTCCACTTCAATTGGTGTAGGTGCCACATGAAACAACTTCTTGTGCCCTGCTATACACTAGTCGAAGTGATGGTTCAATAACCTTATCAAGTCTCCACCATCCTCCCACTCAATTCTTTCGAGAGAAACTTTTCCTCGAGAAAGGACCTGTCTCTAGAAGCAATTACTTTTGCTTCCAGATCTGAAATAGGAGGTATACCCAACTGTTTTTGGGTATTCTATGAAGATGCATTTATCCGCTTTAGGTTCGAGCTTATCAGCCTGAAACTTTTTCACATAAGCATCGCAACCCCAAATTTTTAAGAAACGACAACTTAGGTTTCTCTAAACGGTGTCGTCTCAACGGAATTACGTGGTGCCCCTTTTAAAGTGAATGCGGTTGTCTCTAATGCCTAACCCATAAACGATAGTGGTAATTCGATAAGAGACATCATGGTATGCACCATATCCAATAGGGTGCAGCTATGATGTCCGGACACACCATCACACTATGGTGTTCCAGGCGGTATTACTTGTGAAATACTTTCCACAATGTCTTAATTGTGTGCCAAACTCGTAACTCAGATACTCATCTCTATGATCATATCACAGACATTTTATCCTCTTGTCATGACGATCTTCAACTTCACTCTGAAATTACTTGAACCTTTCAATAATTCAGACTTGTATTTCATCAAGTAAATACACTCAGCATCTACTCAAATCATCTGTGAAGTAAGAACATAACGATATCCACTGCATGCCTCAGCACTCATTGGACTGCATACATCAAAATGTATTACTTCCAATAAGTTGCTCTCTTGTTCTATCTTACTGAAAACGAGGCTTTTCAGTCATCTTGCTCATGTGGTATGATTTGCATGTCTCAAGTGATTCAAAATCAAGTGAGTCCAAACGATCCATCTGCATGGAGTTTCTTCATGCATATATACCAATAGACATGGTTCGCATGTCTCAATCTTTTCAAAAACGAGTGAGTCCAAAGATCCATCTACATGGAGCTTCTTCATGCGTTTTATACCAATATGACTCAAGTGGCAGTGCCACAAGTATGTGGTACTATCATTACTTTTGGCATGAACATGTGTATCACTACGATCGAGATTCATTTTAGGTGCAAGACCATTGAAGGTATTATTCAAATAAACAGAGTAACCATTATTCTCCTTAAATGAATAACCGTATTGCGATAAACATAATCCAATCATGCTTAACGCAAACACCAAATAACAATTATTTAGGTTTAACACCAATCTCGATGGTAGAGGGAGCATGCGATGCTTGATCACATCAACCTTGGAAACACTTCCAACATACATCATCATCTCACCTTTAGCTAGTCTCCATTTATTCCGCAGCTTTTATTTCGAGTTACTAACACTTAGCAACCAAACCGGTATCTAATACCCTGGTGCTGCTAGGAGTACTAGTAAAGTACACATTCATATAATGTATATCCAATATACTTCTGTCGACCTTGCCTGCCTTCTCATCTACCAAGTATCTAGGGCGGTACTGCTTCAGTGACCGTTCCCCTCATTACAGAAGCACTTAGTCTCGGGTTTGGGTTCAACCTTGGGTTTCTTCACTAGAGCAGCAACTGATTTGCCGTTTCATGAAGTATCCCTTCTTGCCCTTGCCCTTCTAGAAACAAGCGGTTTTACTAACCATCAACAATTGATGCTCCTTCTTGATTTCTACTTTCGCGGTGTCAAACATCGCGAATAGCTCAAGGATCATCATAACTATCCCTGATATGTTATAGTTCATCACAAAGCTCTAATAGCTTGGTGGCAGTGATTATGGAGAACCATCACTATCTCATCTGGGAGATTAACTCCCACTCGATTCAAGCGATTGTGGTATTCAGACAATCTGAGCACATGCTCAACGATTGAGCTTTTCTCCCTTAGTTTGCAGGCTTAAGAAACTTGTCAAAGGTCTCATACCTCTTGACGTGGGCACTAGTCTGAAATCCCAATTTCAGTCTTCGGAACATTTCATATGTTCTGCGACGTTTCAAAAACGTCTCTCGTGCCACAATTCTAAACCGTTAGCATTACTCACTGAACTATCACGTAGTCATCAAAACGTGTGTGTCAGATGTTTCGCAACATCTACAGACGACGCTGAGGTTTAGCACACCGAGCGGTGCATTAAGGACATAAGCCTTCTGTGCAGCAATGAGGACAATCCTCAGTTTACGGACCCAGTCCGCATAATTGCTACTACCAACTTTCAACTAAATTTTTCTCTAGGAACATATCTTAAATAGTAGAACTAAAGCGTATGACATAATTTGCAAAGACCTTTTTGACTATGTTCATGATAATTGAGTTCATCTGATTATTGAACTCCCACTCAGATAGACATCCCTCTAGTCATCTAAGTGATACATGATCCGAGTCAAACTAGGCCGTGTCCGATCATCACGTGAGATGGACTAGTCATCATCGGTGAACATCTCCATGTTGATCGTATCTGCTATACGACTCATGTTCGACCTTTCGGTCTCTTGTGTTCCGAGGCCATGTCTGTACATTCTAGGCTCGTCAAGTCAACCTAAGTGTTTCGCATGTGTTCCGAGGCCATGTCTGTACATGCTAGGCTCATCAACACCCGTTGTATTCGAACGTTAGAATCTATCACACCCGATCATCACGTGGTGCTTCGAAACAACGAACCTTCGCAACGGTGCACAGTTAGGGGGAACACTTCTCTTGAAATTTTAGTGAGGGATCATCTTATTTATGCTACCGTCGTTCTAAGCAAATAAGATGCATAACATGATAAACATCACATGCAATCAAATAGTGACATGATATGGCCAATATCATTTTGCTCCTTTGATTTCCATCTTCGGGGCACCATGATCATCTTTGTCACCGGCATGACACCATGATCTCCATCATCATGATCTCCATCATTGTGTCTTCATGAAGTTGTCACGCCAACGATTACTTCTACTTCTATGGCTAACGCGCTTAGCAATAAAGTAAAGTAATTTACATGGCGTTATTCAATGACACGCAGGTCATACAAAAAATAAAGACAACTCCTATGGCTCCTGCCGGTTGTCATACTCATCGACATGCAAGTCGTGATTCCTATTACAAGAATATGATCAATCTCATACATCACATATATCATTCATCACATCTTCTGGCCATATCACATCACATAGCACATGCTGCAAAAACAAGTTAGACGTCCTCTAATTGTTGTTGCAAGTTTTTACGTGGCTTGTATAGGTTTCTAGCAAGAACGTTTCTTACCTACGTAAAACCACAACGTGATATGCCAATTTCTATTTACCCTTCATAAGGACCCTTTTCATCGAATCCGTTCCGACTAAAGTGGGAGAGACAGACACCCGCTAGCCACCTTATGCAACTAGTGCATGTCAGTCGGTGGAACCTGTCTCACGTAAGCGTACGTGTAAGGTCGGTCCGGGCCGCTTCATCCCACAATGCCGCCGAAACAAGATAAGACTAGTAACGGCAAGTAAATTGACAACATCGACGCCCACAACTACTTTGTGTTCTACTCGTGCATAGAAACTACGCATAGACCTAGCTCATGATGCCACTGTTGGGGAACGTAGCAGAAATTCAAAATTTTCTACGCATCACCAAGATCAATCTATGGAGTAATCTAGCAACGAGGGGAAGGGGAGTGCATCTACATACCATTGTAGATCGCGATGCGGAAGCGTTGCAAGAACGCGGATGAGGGAGTCGTACTCGAAGCGATTCAGATCGCGGTTGATTCCGATCTAAGCACCGAAGAACGGTGCCTCCGCGTTCAACACACGTGCAGCCCGGTGACGTCTCCCACGCCTTGATCCAGCAAGGTGAGAGGGAGAGGTTGGGGAAGACTCCATCCAGCAGCAGCACGACGGCGTGGTGGTGATGGAGGAGCGTGGCAATCCCGCAGGGCTTCGCCAAGCACCGCGGGAGAGGAGGAGGACTTGGTAGAGGGGAAGGGCTGCGCCAGAACTTGGGTGGTGGCTGCCCTCCCACCCCTCCACTATTTATAGGTGGGGGAGAGGGGGGCCGGCCCCCTTAGATCTCATCTAGGGTTGGGGGCGGCGGCCAAAGGGGGGAGGAGTGCCTCCCAAGTCAAGTGGAGGCCCTCCCCCTTAGGGTTTCCCCTCTCCCATGCGCATGGGCCTTGGGGGGGCTGGTGCCCCTGGCCCATTAAGGCTAGGGCGCCCCCTTACAGCCCATGCTGCTGTATTGGACGTGGTGGAACATTTTCCGGACCTCCGGACCCCTCCGGAATCCTCCGGAACCTTCTGGAAGCTTCCCGGTACAATACCGAAAAACCCGAACTTTTCCCGGAACCCGAACAACAACTTTCCATATATAAATCTTTACCTCCGGACCATTCCGGAACTCCTCGTGACGTCCGGGATCTCATCCGGGACTCCGAACAACATTCGGTAACCACGTACATACTTTCCCTATAACCCTAGCGTCATCGAACCTTAAGTGTGTAGACCCTACGGGTTCGGGAACCATGCAGACATGACCGAGACGTTCTCCGGTCAATAACCAACAGCGGGATCTGGATACCCATGTTGGCTCCCACATGTTCCACGATGATCTCATCGGATGAACCACGATGTCGGGGATTCAATCAATCCCGTATACAATTCCCTTTGTCTATCGGTATGTTACTTGCCCGAGATTCGATCGTCGGTATCCCTATACCTTGTTCAATCTCGTTACCGGCAAGTCTCTTTACTCGTTCCGTAACTCACATCATCCCGTGATCAATTCCTTGGTCACATTGTGCACATTATGATGATGTCCTACCGAGTGGGCCCAGAGATACCTCTCCGTTTACACGGAGTGACAAATCCCAGTCTCGATTCGTGCCAACCCAACAGACACTTTCGGAGATACCTGTAGTGTACCTTTATAGCCACCCAGTTACGTTGTGACGTTTGGTACACCCAAAGCATTCCTACGGTATCCGGGAGTTGCACAATCTCATGGTCTAAGGAAATGATACTTGACATTAGAAAAGCTCTGAGCAAACGAACTACACGATCTTGTGCTAGGCTTAGGATTGGGTCTTGTCCATCACATCATTCTCCTAATGATGTGATCCCGTTATCAACGACATCCAATGTCCATGGTCAGGAAACCGTAACCATCTATTGATCAACGAGCTAGTCTCCTAGAGGCTTACTAGGGACATGGTGTTGTCTATGTATCCACACATGTATCTGAGTTTCCTATCAATACAATTCTAGCATGGATAATAAACGTTTATCATGAACAAGGAAATATAATAATAACCAATTTATTATTGCCTCTAGGGCATATTTCCAACAGGGAGCTCATCCACGAGGGCAGGGAAGGAGCAATGGGTAGGTGATGGAGGAATGGATTAGCACTTGACAGAAATGAGAATGAGGTAGGCGAATAAAAATCTGGCTACCAGATGTCGTCGACAAGCTAAGACTTGCATGGAGCCCACAAATAGAGGATGGATGGAGGGTGTGACACACTGATGCGAGGCGACCGGCGCGAGAGGTGATCGGTTGCCCGATATCCACAGATTTCCTAAATCAAGGGAGACCACAAGGATTACATGGACATTATTGCTTAAAAACTACTACGTGATTGGAATTCAAAAACTAGTACATGGGGTGAGCTAATCTGACGGTTATAGGTACACTAATCCAACAATCGTGTTATGACTGGCATGGCGCTTGGGCCGGTCCACTGGCATAGAGCACTGGCCTTCACTATACTTCTTTTGGGAACTTCTTTTATCTGATTTTACATGACTTTTTTATCGACTGGGAAAGTGTTTTGGGTGGGCTACTTGTTTCTTTGACTCCAACTTACTCAAGACCCTAACATCGCATTGCCTTCTCCCACATCCCTTCGCCTCAGAGACACATAGACGGTAATGGCCGCCACTTCTGGTTTAGAGCAATGCGTCGGTGACCATTGCTGGAAGCCGCAATCACTACTGGATGTAGGACTGTCACCGCCGATGCTCGCCGCCCAAACGTTAAAGTTATTAAACAGGGTTGAACCATACTCTGGTTCAACCGCGTGGAATTCTGCGATTCACATCGATGAATTACATCGCCCGTTTCGATCGATCACCACAATAGGCCTCCGATTGCCACCTCATGATTGTTGGATACAACTTAACATATGCATGATTCTAACCAGTCCTCCTTCTTCCATGCCTCCGCGGGCCCCACATGCATCCCGGCCGTATCTAGCCCCTGCCCGTTCGCGGCTCCACGGTGGCACACTTGCACCATCCGCCGTTTCCGCTCCGCTCGCTGCACCGCCCCACCTACTCCGCATTGTGCGCTTGCACGAGGAATAGTTGGCTTGTCACTCAAGCATCATCGGCTCGCCGCCCTAGTCACAACATGTTCATTGCCAGTTGCAGCTCCGCCACATGCTTGCCGCAGTTCCCAACCTCGTCCGTTGCAACTTCGGCACGCCCCGTCGCAACAACATCATGCGTCGATCGCAACACCCGTGCACGACCTTTCCCGCCCATGATACCCCCTTGCAACACCCACACTAGTCCATTGTAGCACTAACACATGGAGCGTAGCTACCTTGCAGCGCTGAGCTGCCGGTGTAGCAATATTGCAACGCGGTGCGGTGGACACCGTCTCCTGTGGCAACATCTCCGCTCCGGAGGAGGTAGGGGACAGGGGGCGGGGGGTCACGGTTGAGGAGAGATGTGAGAGGGGGAGCTCATCCACGAGGGCAGGGAAGGAGCAAGGGGTAGGTGATGGAGGAATGGATTAGCACTTGACAGAAATGAGAATGAGGTAGGCGAATAAAAATCTGGCTACCAGATGTCGTCGACAAGCTAAGACTTGCATGGAGCCCACAAACAGAGGATGGATGGAGGGTGTGACACACTGATGCGAGGCGACCGGCGCGAGAGGTGATCGGTTGCCCGATATCCACAGATTTCCTAAATCAAGGGAGACCACAAGGATTACATGGACATTATTGCTTAAAAACTACTACGTGATTGGAATTCAAAAACTAGTACATGGGGTGAGCTAATCTGACGGTTACAGGTACATTAATCCAACAATCGTGTTATGACTGGCGTGGCGCTTGGGCCGGTCCACTGGCATAGAGCACTGGCCTTCA
This sequence comes from Triticum aestivum, assembly GCF_018294505.1. Classification (NCBI taxonomy): domain Eukaryota; kingdom Viridiplantae; phylum Streptophyta; class Magnoliopsida; order Poales; family Poaceae; genus Triticum; species Triticum aestivum. Next base: position 19,665,958 of record NC_057814.1, on the reverse strand, counting down.
CTATACTTCTTTTGGGAACTTCTTTTATCTGATTTTACATGACTTTTTTATCGACTGGGAAAGTGTTTTGGGTGGGCTACTTGTTTCTTTGACTCCAACTTACTCAAGACCCTAACATCGCATTGCCTTCTCCCACATCCCTTCGCCTCAGAGACACATAGACGGTAATGGCTGCCACTTCTGGTTTAGAGCAATGCGTCGGTGACCATTGCTGGAAGCCGCAACCACTACTGGATGTAGGACCGTCACCGCCGATGCTCGCCGCCCAAACGTTAAAGTTATTAAATAGGGTTGAACCATACTTTGGTTCAACCGCGTGGAATTCTGCGATTCACATCGATGAATTACATCGCCCGTTTCGATCGATCACCACACTAGGCCTCCGATTGCCACCTCATGATTGTTGGATACAACTTAACATGTGCACGATTCTAACCAGTCCTCCTTCTTCCATGCCTCCGCGGGCCCACATGCATCCCGGCCGTATCTTCAGAACTCGATTTTGTAATGTGTGTTTATACTCTTTCTTGACTTCAATTTCTGATACATCCCATTCCACGCTAGATCGCACTTTGTGACAGTCTATGCCATTCATCCTGCTCACCGTTGTTGCTTTCCTCCTATACTTTGGCATTCTCTCCTAGCAAGTAAATGTGATCCTGCTACATGGGATGAAGCTAGTTATTTATAAGAGATAATTTTGCAAACAAAATACAGGAGGTCATTAAGTGACAAACGTCGTGTGTGGCCCATATACCATCATTTCTTTACCAAACATCACATGCTACCGGTTGTGACCTTTTAATTCTACCGCAATTGAGATAGTTGCCGACGTCGACATCTGCCGCACTCACGGCATATATAAATATGAGCAGCCCTAAGAGGAGTGTAGCTAGCAAGCCAAGAGAAACAAGCCATACCGAACTCAAGCTATTGTATATAAGTGGATAGTTCTTTTATGAAGTGTGTCTATGACCGCGTTGGAATCACAAGCATATATATTGCACAATAGGAGTTCGTATCAATCCAGTTTTTTTTTTTTTTTTTTGTATATGTGGCCTTGATCTTCAATACTTTTACCTACATCAAGAGACATTCGGTGAACTTAAACACAAACACGTGAGGGACTTTAGCGTGCATTGTACCCCATCCATTCCTAAATATAACGTTTTGGTAGTTCAATTTGAACTAGCAAAACGTCTTATATTTAGGAATGGAGGGAGTACTACCAGTACCACAGTAGTAGGGATGCATGAGAAACACATTACCATCCTTTTCAATAAATAGATTGTTCACGGTATTTAATTAGGTAGACTAGATAAATAAAAGCAACATCATGCGACAACAAAGGGCAAAAATACCCTAAAAGAACAACAATCACTTCAAAGGGGCAACCTGGAAGAGGCCCACGAAAATCCTCTTGGGAGGCAAATTGCGCCTAACATTGCGCGAAACACCTGAAAAAACAATTGATGTTTTGGGCAATAGGAGCATTATGCTAACTTGTTTTTCTAGAATTTTCATATGGTATTCACATTAGTGTAATTTTTTTTGTTCTAACGATATTGATATGCTATTTGCATTTTGTAACAGATGATTGTGTTCGTAGTTGAGAACAACAGTATCCCGAAAAATTGAAAAAAAAACTAGAAATAACATTATCATTTATCAGGTCCACACCCAATTTAGCCACACCAATATTAGGCCGTGGGCTAAAAAAAACGCCCAAGCAGTGATGCTATACCTCCGATCTGAACTATATTCATCCATGTAAATATTTGCACCAGCAGTCTTCTTTGCTCGTAGTAGTGCGGTCGGTCTTTAGCACCGCCGCCCACCTTCACAGCACCAGCGCATCACCCTTTTCAGCGGGAAAAAGTCCAAAATAAACCTTGAACTTGTAGACGAAAGATAATTCAAACCCTGAACTCTTAATCCCGGAAATCAACACACCGAACTCTTTAATCCCGATATATTTTAAACCTTGAGCATGTTCCCAAATAGGGATCGTCGATGTGGCACGTAGAATCCCGGAAAAAGTTGAGGGCGCTAGCATCTGGGCGGCCCAACAGGCACAAACCGATTTTTCTTTTCCTTTTTTGTAACACGGAAGTAAAAAATACCCAAAAAATTAATTGTGGAGTAATGGAACTTGCGCCCACGAGGTTCAAACGAGAGCAACTAGTTAACGAGCGCTCCTTCAGGAGCCTCACAACGATCAGCGCCACTTGGCGCGCTCTCAGCCATTCGCCACGTGTCGCACTCTGGACGCTCCCTCTAGTTTTTGTTTTTTTATTTTCCGCACGCGTTTTCGTCTTTTTAAACGTTTTTTTCCAGATTTTTTCGATGTTTTGGTTTTCCTCCGGTCTTCCTTAGCTTTTCGATCAAAAAATGCATGAAAAACGCGTTTTCTTTTTTTTCCTTTCGCGAAAGTCACGGTTTTTCTTCCGCGAGAGGCACGGTTCTGCTTTAGCGAGCGTCATGGCCGTGCCTTTCGGAAAGGAAAAAAAACGCGTTTTCTGTTTTTTTTTTCTTTCGCGAGAGTCACAGTTCTGCTTCCGCGAAAGGCACGTTGTGCTTTCACGAGAGTCACGGCCGTGCCTTTCGGAAAGGGAAAAACAAAACGCGTTTTTTGTTTTTTTTCTTTCGCGAGAGTCACGGTTTTGCTTCCGCGAGAGGCACGGTTGTGCTTTCGCGAGAGTCACGGCCGTGCCTCTCGAAAAGGAAAAAAAAATACGCATTTATGTTTTTTTTCTTTCGCGAGAGTCACTGTTTTGATTTCGCAAGAGACACAGTTGTGCTTTCGCGAGAGTGACGGCCGTGCTTCTTGGAAACGGAGAAAAACGCGTTTTCTGTTTTTTTCTTTCCACGAGAGTCACGGTTTTGCTTCCACGAGAGGCACGGTTGTGATTTTGCGAGAGGCACGGGCCTGCCTCTTTCGAAAAGGGAAAAAACCGTGCTCCCTGTTCGGTTTTTTCGTCCGGTTTTTTTCGTGAAAAAAAAGTTCGTCAAAACCTATCAACATTGGATCTAGTTTTGAAGATCTCGACGCGAGGAATCCAATAGAGAAAACTGTTTGGACGCACGGTTTAAGAGATAAAACGTTTTGAATAAATGGATCTACGAAAAAAGGGAAAACTCCCAGGTTGCGACAAGTGGCGCGCTGTATGTGCGCCACTTGTCGCGACCTGGAAAAGTGGAGTGTTCTTTGCAACGAGTACTCCTTAATTAGTGATTTCGGCTTCAAACTCCACCCGAAGCATTGGCTATTAGTGCTATATAATTAGAGGCCCGAGCAATTTAACCACAGATCGTAGCGTCCAGATTTGAAAATATCTTTTAGGGCACGAACAAAGATTTGAAAAATACCTTTTAGGGTAAACGTATATTGGAAACGTGCAGACCCGAACGACTTTTGAAATATCCGTTCTTTCAAAATGCGAACACTTTCTAAAAATTCTGAATACTTAAAAAAACGAATAATTTTTTTGAAAACACAATCAATTTTGAAAAAGCGAACACTATTTGGAACATAAACAGTTTTAATAAAAATGCAACAAATATTGAAACCTGAACATTTTTTTTAAATCAATGTAAATAAATGTTCGTATAGTTTTATAATATGTAAAAAATGTATATTTGACAGTATGCTACGCTGTCACATTTTCGGTTTTTTTTAATATTTCGTGCATTATTTGTGTTAAAAAATATTTGTTATTTTAAAATTGTTCACATTTTTTTCAAGAAATGTTTCGAAGGTTTTAAAAAGGGGTTCATATATAACGTTTCTCTCTGTCCTTATATGCAACGAGCAATTTATAATGACTAGCAGCCGTCATGGCGATTGTCTATGTCCGGCCGCCGCGAGTTCCAGGTCCCTAGCTAGTTCGGGACCTCTCACAAGCTCACTGTTGCTTCTATTTTTTGTCGCTCTCAATATACGAAAAATGGGTCTGCGTGTATTTTAAAAAACATTTATTTTCATTACGAAAATGTAAACGAATTAATTATGATTACGAAAATGTAAATCAAAGAAAAAAATAGAGCATAACAAGCGCGCGAGCGACCGTGCTACTTGGCCGGCCGATTTGTCCGAATGTCCAGCCAGCCCAGTCAACGATCCTTGCCACGTTAGCAAATACTAGTTAAACGTCCTCAAGGTTTAAAATAGACCGGGATCAAAAAGTTTAATGTGCTAATTTCCGAAATTGAAAGTACGGGGTTCGATTTAGCTTTTGTCTACAAGTTGAAGGTTTGTTTTGGATTTTTTTCCTTTTCAACGCCTGCATGGCCCCTTTGCGGCACCTGCTCTAGGCCGTTGTAGCACCGGCACGTGGAGCGGGGATGCGTTCCACTTGCAGAGCCAAGCTGCCAGCATAGCAGCAGTGCGAGGCGGTGCGGTGGCCTGCCTTTGTAGCACCGGCCTCTGCGGCGGCACGTCTCCAGGTTGCAGCAGCGACGCGTCTCTGCTATGGAGGAGGTAGGGACGGGGGAGGTTCACGCTTGAGGAGAGATGGAGGAGGGGGGCTCATCCATGGCGGTAGGGAAGGAGCGGGAGGTATGTGACGGGTGATGGATTTGCATTTGAGAGAGATGCGGATGAGGTACGCAATGGAACGAGTGGTTTCGAGCGGTCGGGGAAGAGACTAAACTTGCATGGGGCCCACATACATAAGAGGCATGGTAAGTGAGACGCACCGGCGCGAGGCAGCCGACTCATGAAGTAATCGGTGGCCCGATACCCATCGATTCCTAAATAAAACGAGACCACCAAGGATTGCATGGGCACGATGGCTTAAAAACTATAGTCTTGCAACGTCTCTGTCGACTGAGACTTGGTTAAGCCTCAGTCGATGCTATATTGATTAGATCTTGCATTGCGATCTGTACAATTTTTTCTTCAGTTTTTTTTTCTTTTTCTTTCTTACATATATGTCGCTTGACTAAGTCTTGGTTAAGTCTGAGTCAACAAAGACCTAGCTACACCCTAAAAACTAGTATGATATTGGATCTAATCATGTGTCAATTGAGTGATGAAACCTGTGACTGAAAGATCTCTAGGCTGAATCGCAGTGTTTTGACAACAAAGAAACTTGTTGTTTAAGCCTTGGAAGAAAAAGGAGCCGTAATTTCGAAAACCACCACATTAACGCCTAGGTTTGCAAAAAATACTTATTTACGAATTTCTGCCAGAAACCATTAATTCTCGACCTAACTTTTTGCAAGAAACAGTAGTTGACAGCTTTTGTCCATTTGATAACAATTATGACAGTTGGACCCCACCATTGCTGAGGTGGTGTTACGGTTCATGATAGACGACGTTAGATGTGGTTTTTTGCCAAAAACTCCTCGCCTCTCAGAAAAAAATATCCCTAAACAAAGTCAACCTCCCAGTCCAGCGCTGGTCGACCCCAATCAGCACGACTCCGCCTTCCCTGCGCTGCCACCTCCCTCCTGTGCATCCCGGCCGCGATTCCCCCTTCTCCTTTCTCCCTCCTTTCTCTTTTCCTAGCCGGCGGTGCGCAGCACCGGAGGAAGCGGCGGCGGTGGCGCGCGGCATCGTAGGAAGCTGCGGCGGTGGTGATCAGCATCGGAGGAAGCAGCGGCGGCGGCGTGCAACACAAGAGGAAGCAGCAGCGGTGGCGTGCAACACAGGCAGGAGCAGCACCGAAGCAAGCACCGAGCAAGCAGCCGTGCGCAGGTAGTAGCAGCGGCGCGCAGCCCGGGCACAAGAGGAAGCAGCACCGGTGGCGTGCGGCACGGGCATGAGCAGCACCGAAGCAAGCAGTCGCGCGCAAGCAGTAGCAACGACGGCGACCATCTAGGGCGAGCTCCGCCGCCGCTGGTGCCTGGCGTGGGCAACAGCGCACAAGCACGCGGTGGCCGGCGGCAGAGTACATCTGAGTTGGGCATGGCAAGGACCTGATTGCATTTTCTTGTTATAATTGAAGGGTGCATTTGCAAAAATGCCAGGGACTATTTGGTAAATTCCTATCACACCTTGTCTAACGCCTTTGGAACCAACATTAACACCATGTCAGCTTTTGCAGGACCTACATGTCATAATCGAGGTTAAAATGCCCAAATAGACTGATCAGTGTTTTTTGCAAAAGATTAGGCCGAGAATCAGTGGTTTCGGGCAGAAATTCGTAAACTTGTATTTTCTGCAAACCTAGGCGCTAATATGGTGGTTTTCTGCAATTCACTTCTTCTCTGCTCGCTAGCTTCATAATTCATTTTCGGGACTATACTTATATATTCGTCCTGGACATAAATTTCCAATGCATCCCATTCCACGCTAGATATCGCTATGTGACCATTGCCATTCCACGCTAGATTGCGCTTTCCTTTTACGCTTTACAATTCCGCCATACTAACTAAACGTGATCCAACTACATTGGGATGAAGCTAGTTATTTATAGGAGGCCAATAAATGATACATCTTGTGTTTTGCCGACATATCACATGCCAACTTTTGTGACCTTTTAATTCTACCGTGAGTGAGCTAGTTTTTTTTTTTTTGAGGGTGAGTGAGGTTGTTGTTGACATCTATTATACTCGTGGCATATACAAATATGAGGAACGTTGAGCATAATGTTGCTACCAAACTATTAAGCTTTGATGAAGCGTGTCTATGATCATCTAGGAATCGTGTGTATATATTGCTCAGTAAGAGTCCATTTCAATCTGGTTCGGTTACCTTTTCTGTATATACAGTTTAGACCTTTATCTTTAAGGCTTTTTTATTCTTTTATCTAAAGATCAAATATAAATCATCCTAACTTAATTTCTCAACTTGCTTACCACATATACCGTGTGGTATTGATACTCAAGACTTATCTAACAAGAGAGATTCTGTGAACTTAAACACAACATGTAAGGGGACTTGAGCGTATAATTTGTTTTTTAAAAGCCAGCGTGTAGTGTACTAGTAGTACCATAGGAGTAGGTGTTCATGAGAAACACATTACCCTCCTTTTCCATAAATAGATTGCTCATAGCTTTTAATTAGGTAGACTCGATAAATAAAGTAACATCACGCGGCGACAAAGGAAAAAATTACGAACAACCTACAATCGCTTCTAAGTGGGAACCTAGAAAAAGAACCCCACAAAATTCCTCCAGGGAGGCAAATTGAGCCTAAAATTTAGAGAAACGCCTGGAAAAAAATTAATGTTTATGGCAGGGAGCATTATGCTAACTTTCTTTTCTAGGCTTTTCATATGGTATTCGAATATGAGGGTTATCTTTTTGTTCTAGAGCAATTGATATGGTATTTGCATTTGAGTAATATCTGAATGTGTTTGTAGTTGAGAACAACAGTATTCCAAAAAAGTGGAAAAATCGACCAGGCGACCAACCTCCGTCGAGTTTGGCCATGGCCTCCTGCCAAAGCGGCAAGTAGATTGCCAACGCACTTGGCGAGGATAACTCACGTCTGCTTCGTCTAGGGTTAGGGTTGCTTTGGCGATGGGCGAACTCACGTCACCGCCGCCCCCTACCACTGACGGAAGTGTTTCGGAACGCTAGAAGGAATCCCGCTCGACTACGTCTCCGATGTCTTTGTCGTCTCAGAGTCTCCGTCGGTCTCTTGTGGATCCAACCCGTGCTCCGCACGGCAGTCATGAACCCAGGGTTGCGCCTATTAATATCCGCAACCCTAACTCTCGTGATACAAAGACCGCGTCTAGTGCCGCCAACCCTCCTGGCCCAGAGCCCGGAAGATCTCGTCCTTCGCTAGCGATGTCGCGGTCATCGTCTGCTGCTAGAGGTGGGGGTGATCATGGGGGAGCCGATGAGGTTCCTGCCCACCCGAAGCCTTCTGGCGGCGACGCGATCGTGGTAAGCAGGCCGACGAGTGTGCGGGCATAAGAGGAGGTGATGGTGTTGGAAGACAGCAACTGGGATCGGCCGGCGTCTGTAGGCGGGATGCTGGAGGGAGTGGATGCACAAATTGGTGGGGAAGTGGATATGGACGACGTCGCGTTTGTGGCAGTAGATTTTGACGAGGAAGATGAAGAAGCAACCGAGCTTGGTTGGAAACTTATGAGCCTGTATAGATCACAGAAGCGCCCTAGCGCGAAAACCTTGTCTGATCACTTTGAGAAAATCTGGCAGCTGCGTACAGGAGTTGAATTCAAGCCTGTGCGGAAAAACTATTTCATAATCACCTTCTTCTCTGACGGAGATTACAGATTTGTGGCCAGGGGAGGGCCATGGATCTATGACGGGGATCCACTGCTGGTGACCCCGTTCGATGATAATGCTCGCCCTTCTGAAACTGCTCTGGACTCCGTACCGGTATGGGTGCGTGTTTTTGAAGTTCCCTGGAAGAAGCAGACTAAGGCTTATGGAAGCGCTCTAGGAGGCACTTTGGGAGAGGTCCTGGAGGTGGATGCACCTGATGTTGGTCACGGTACCAATGAGTTCTTAAGGATTCGAGTTAAATTGCCCTATAATAGGAGACTACAGAAAGAGGTCATGCTTGAGTATAAGGTGAAAGGTGTAACCAAGCGCATGCAATTCAAGCTGAAATATGAAAGAGTCCCACACTTCTGCTTCTTTTGTGGGTTCATGGGGCATGACAAAGAGGCATGTGAGAAGAAGAGGCTGGGGCTCCAATCAAAGGCATATGACTCCACCCTCCGTTGCTCCCCGTTCAAGAAGTATGAGCAGAGACCGGCGTTCACAGCCTCACCGGGCCAACCAAGGGTAAGGCGCGGGATGGATTTTTCTCTGGGTAGCGCTGGTTCAATGACTCGCCAAGCTGAACGACCGACAGCTAGCAGCAGCTCCAAGCAGGATCATGAAATACCGGACAGAGTTGATGCTCATGATGGGTTTGAGGAGAAGGAGATGCCAGGGACAGTGGAGGCTGATGAGCTGTTAGCAAACCAGGTGGACAGAATTCGGCTGCAACTTGCCAAGGAGAAGCCGGAGTGTAGCAAAGTACAACAGATGAAGGCGCAGTTTGAAGCACAAGCTAACGGTAAACAGGGAGGAGAACAGATTAGGCCACGCCAGAAAAAGAAGAGTGCTTGCATGGGAAAGAAAGTGCCAGCAGGGAGGAAACATGGACCGCTAGTAATCAAAGAAAAAATACCCAGCTCGGATGATATGATACCTGCTTTGTATGGCCTTGCCTCCTTGAATGTCTCGTTTGGTAGTGTTATGGATTCCATGGAATATAACGATTCAATTCTGTGGAAGAGGCAGGTGGATGGTCTAATTGGGTAGGTACAGGTTGATTTTGGTGGCAAGGCTCTGGTGCCGTTCGTAGACGTTCCTGTTGGTGGTGTTCAGAAGAAGGGGAAGACAGAAGCTCCGCAAGGGGAAGATGAAGCAACTAGCAAGGTGTGTGAGGTGGACATGGAGGCAACCGGCCCGGGGGCCGCCGGTAAACTGACGGGGCCACGTGTGGTGCCCCGTCAGGAGCAATGAATTGCATTGTTTGGAACTGCCGGGGTGCGGGAAACACCTCGACAGTTCATGATCTCGTGGCTCTCACTCGAGCCCATTCCCCGAGCTTTGTCTTTCTATGTGAAACTAGGCAGCAAAAAGATAAGATGTATCGTCTTCGTAATCGTGTTGGTCTGCGTGGTTTTGAAGGAGTTAGTAGTGATGGTAATAGTGGTGGATTAGCTTTGTTTTGGGACGAGTCTTTGTACGTTGATATTCGTGATTGCAATAAAAGATGGATTGATGTGTATGTCCGGTTACCCGCTGATGATCAAATTTGGAGAATCACGTTTGTGTATGGGGAACCGAGGGTAGAAAATAGACACCTGATGTGGGAGGGGCTGAAAAGATTGAAAGCTCAAGATGACATACCATGGCTCTTGGCAGGAGATTTCAATGAGGTAATGTGGGACTATGAGCATTTGTCGGATACACCAAGGTCGCCCGGGCAGATGATTGCTTTCCGGGATGTGTTGGAAGCTTGCAACTTATCTGACCTAGGCTTCTCTGGCTATCCATTCACATATGATAATAAACGCAGTGGGCGTGCTAATGTGCAAGTGAGACTTGATAGGGCAGTGGCTGATAATACGTGGAGAAATAAATTCCCGGAGGCATCGGTGAAGCACTTGATTTCTTCCTGTTCAGACCACCTCCCTCTCCTCGTGCGATGTACGCCTGAATCCGGCGGCAGGGTGAGGTGTGTACGGCGTTATGAAGTAATGTGGGAACGTGATGCGGCTCTTGAGGAGGTTGTGGCAGATGCTTGGCGGGAGGGAGGTACAAAGCATGGCCTACATGATATCAAAGTATCCTTGGATAAGTTGATGGGTAAACTTCATGGCTGGAGCCGCAAGAAATTTGGGAACGTAGTAAAGGAAATTGAAAAATCCAGAACCCGGTTAGAGGATCTAATGAACATGAATGCAGACCGGAAGGAAATCCGGAAAGAGTCAGAACACCTAGACGAATTATTGTACAGAGAGGAGATGTTGTGGCGCCAACGGTCTCGTATTGATTGGCTCAGAGAGGGTGACCGTAACACGCAGTTTTTCCATCAGCGAGCTGTTTGGCGAGCGAGGAAGAACAAGATTAAAGGGCTAGTGGACAGTACAGGTGTGAAGCAAACAGAACAGAAAGTGATGGAAGGTATGGCTTTGGACTTTTTCCAAAATCTGTTTACTGCTGATACTTCCTTGAATGCAGACCGGGTGGTGGCCTTGTTTGATCGGGTAATTACGGCTGAAATGAATGCCAAATTGTGCTCTCCATTCTCTGATAAGGAGATCAGTGATGCGATGTTTCAGATCGGGCCACTAAAGGCACCGGGGCCGGATGGTTTTCCGGCTAGATTCTTTCAAAAGCATTGGGCTATTGTCAAAGAGGATATCATTTCAGCAGTACAATTGTTTTTTGACTCAGGTCATATGCCAGACGGAGTTAATTTAACAACCATTGTTCTGATTCCCAAGATTGATGAGCCGGTCAAATTGTCAGATTTCCGTCCAATAAGCCTCTGCAATGTTATATATAAGGTGATTGCTAAGTGTTTAGTCAACAGATTAAGGCCTCTTTTGGGAGAGATTATTTCACCGGAGCAGAGTGCTTTTGTCCCCGGGAGGCTCATTACTGATAATGCATTTATGGCTTTTGAGTGTACTCATTTTATTAGACATGAGAAGAATCCAGAGAGAAGTTTTTGTGCATATAAGTTAGACTTGTCCAAGGTGTACGACAGGGTGGATTGGATATTCCTGGAGCGAGTGATGCAACAGTTGGGCTTTGATCATCGATGGGTGAGATGGATAATGGCATGTGTCACCTCGGTGAGATACACAGTAAAAATTAATGGAGCCCGCTCGGATTCATTTGCACCGTCGCGAGGTCTACGGCAGGGAGATCCTCTTTCACCATTTCTATTTTTGTTTGTTGCAGACGGTCTAGTAGCTTTGCTTAAGAAGGAGGTGGGAGATACACATATTTCACCTTTGAGAGTGTGTCCCAGAGCACCCGGTATTTCACACCTTTTGTTCGCGGATGATACACTTTTGTTCTTTCGTGCGACAGAAGGGGAGGCACTTCGAATCAAGGGAGTACTGGATGTATATGCTAGTGCTACAGGGCAACTAATTAATCCGCAGAAGTGCTCCATATTATTCGGTGAAAAGTGCAGACAAGGTGATAAGGAAGATGTCATACGGGTGCTGGAGGTGCAGAATATTAGTTTTGAAGAGAAATACCTCGGACTTCCTACTCCTAATGGGCGTATGAGCAAGGGCCGGTTTCAGAACATTCAAGAAAAACTCACAAAGAGGTTTGTTACGTGGTGTGACTCGATGGCACAGAGTGGGAGAGAAGTGCTAATCAAATCAATTGCTCAAGCACTCCCGACTTATTTAATGAGTGTGTTTAAGCTACCAGCATCAACTTGTGATGACCTAACTCGCATGGTGAGGAACTTCTGGTGGGGAGCTGAAAAAGGTCGACGCAAAACCCATTGGCGTGCATGGAAAAAGCTGATCCGCCCAAAGTCACATGGGGGTATGGGGTTTCGGGAATTTCGCTTATTCAACCAAGCACTGTTGGCACGCCAAGCTTGGCGAATTCTGACTCATCCGGATAGCCTGTGCTCACGGGTAATGAAGGCGAAGTATTTCCCGAATGGTAATCTGGAGGACACCGTTTTCCCATCTAATTCTTCATCAACTTGGCAATGCATTGCTCATGGGCTTGAACTCTTGAAACGGGGCATCATTTGGAGGGTTGGAAATGGCCAATCAATACGCATATGGAGAGACCGCTGGATCCCGAATGGAGGTTCTGGTAAACCTATCACCGTGCAGGGCCGGTGTCGTCTACGGAGCATGGCGTATGGACCTTCTCCAAGAGTATTTTGCCCCTGTGGACATTGAGCAGATTGTTAAAATTCGAACTTGCACACGTCTAGGAGAGGATGTCCTCGCTTGGGAACCGGAGCGTAATGGTATCTTCACGGTGCGGAGCGCATACCGGTTGGCGCTCGATGAACGACTCTGTCCATCTTCAGTCGCAGCGAGCAGGGCACCGGACGGGCGACGAGCCGTCTGGGCTTTTTTATGGAGGTGCCCTGCTCCTCCAAAGGTGCGTGTGTTTGCTTGGAGGGTAGCGACAAACTGTCTTCCCACTTGGACAAATAAACATTCTCGTAATCTTGAACTGTCTAATCTTTGCCCCGTGTGTGCCACCGAACCGGAGGACACTTTCCATGCTCTATGTAGATGCCCCCAAGCGGCCGCCCTATGGCAGTCAATGGCGCAGGAGTGGAACATCCCAGACGTCCGGCGGCTAGTGCACACAGGACCGGAGTGGCTCCTCCATGTGCTCGCTGACCTGCCGGAGGAGGAGCGCATGTACACGCTTATGACGATTTGGCGCTGCTGGCACGTAAGGAATGAGATCGTCCACGACAAACGGCCACCACCAGTGGAGGCCTCGACAAGGTTTCTGTCTAGCTATATTAGCTCCTTGCTAGCCCTTCAGGCAGACCCTCTTGGCGATCATGTGAAAGGGAAGATGGTGGCAGGCCACCAGGTCAGGAGGAAACCAATATCGTATGCGTACCAGGCGAAGGAGCAGGCTCTAAGTTGGGAGGCACCGCCAGCTGGATGGGCAGCGCTTAACGTTGACGGCTCCTTCTATGGCAAGGACGGGAGTGTTGGGGCGGGTATGGTTCTTCGAGACGAACATGGAGCTATAATCTTCTCTTCTAGCCGAGAGTTACGGCAATGTGCGTCCCCGTTGGAATCTGAACTTGCAGCATGTATGGAGGGCATTTCCCTAGCCTCCCAATGGTCTGCACTACCAATTGTTGTTCAAACGGACTGCCTAGATGTGGCCAAGCTGGTGAAGGAAGGTGGAGTAAACAGGTCGGAGCACCTGATGATGGTTTGTGAGATCACTAGGCTTCTACAGGAACGTGGGGAATATCTAGTCAAGCATGTAAGGAGAGAACAAAACGTTGTTAGCCATTATTTAGCGAACTATGGTAGAATAAATAAGCGCACTGCGGTGTGGCTTCGATCCGGTCCGGACGAGGTGCCGGACCTATGTAATGCAGATCTGGCTGCTGCTTGATGAATGAAACCCCTTTTCCTCGCAAAAAAAAAAGTGGAAATGACATTATCATTTATCGGGTCCACTTCCAATTTAGCCACACCAATATTAGTCCGCGGGCTAAAAAAAATGCGACGCCGCAGGATCCGCATCCTCCATGCCTTGGCTGAGCGCTCCAGCCTCAAGCAGCTGACTCGCTGTGCGTGCCGCGAGAGAAAAACGTGGCCAGCAGTTGATGGAGTTGGAGAGCGTATCTCGTGAAACGGCTCAACTGGTGCTACAGATGTACCAGCTGCTTGTGGGCCATTGGATGTGAAAGGAAGGGATATGATGCAGCTAATACCTGGGCCGGTGGTACATGTGCATACTAGTCCTTGTTTTTATGGAGAATAGAGTGAAGAGGGACAAGATCCACATATGAATGTAGATGTTCGTGTTTTTCAGGACTGCATGTGCTTCTATTGGGTTGCCTCGGGAAAACAATTAGACATTAAAAAAGTTTTTCTTTGTAGTTTCAAAGCGATACTATATCGATTATGTCAGGAGGAACAGATTGGAGATACAAGAATTATGCAGAATGAATATTCTTCTTAATCATGTTACCTTTAAGATATTTTCAAATGTGTTTCTCAAAAGAAAAACATACAAAACTGTTAAACCTCTGTGTCCACATGAGAGAAATGCACACAAAAAGTTCAGTTTTCCAGAATCGTAAGCCAACATCAATCTGCACTTACAAGTCTTGATGTTACAACATGTGGAACCATCAATCATGTGAGATCTAGAGCATTTTTAACTAAAGTTTTCCAAGTAAACTTGTATTAGCAGATTTGTGGCATGGACCTACGATGTACTACTTCATATCGTAGTCATTTGTAAGCGTCATAAAAAAGTTCTCTCAAGGACTGTGCGAACTCTAGTATGCAGATTGTGAATCTATGGTGCCTGTCTTTTGGCGCTTTGCGGTGTGTGCTCGGAAACACGTCAACATCTTCATTACCCCCGTAAAATAACGTCATCATTACTAACACATCACATATTATTTTAGAGATGATTTTTCTATAAATAGATTACGTAGGTTCTCCTTGTGGTGCTGCTGTACAGTAGAAAACAGGGACGTTGGAATTCAGATATTGGGGTTGGGAAGGACGATTAGTATAATCAGTTCCACTTCAAGGTTCGTTCTGTAAATGTATCATCAGCGTAGATCTTAGCTGCATCATGTCCCTTCCTCTCACATCCAATGGTCCATAAGAGGCCGGTGCATCTGCAGCACCAGTTGAGCCGTTTCACAGGATACACTCTCGATGGAGTTGTAATCCGGCTAGGCATAAAGGGGACACAGAGGCAAGGGGTAGGTCTGGTCATAGCGGCGGCTTCATCCACTCGGTCCTCCGTCTTCTGCTCCTTGTTTGAGTTCTGACAGAGAAACAAAGAGGAGGAAGACAATACTACGGGTCATGTTGTACTCCCTCTGTAAACGAATGTAAGAGCTTTTAGATCAAGTGATGAAAGAACATGCGGTGCCTCCATGTTTGATTTTGGTAATTAATGACAATCTCTGTGGACTAATGGTTGCCTTGAGTTATATTTGAAGGGTTTGTCCATAGGCTTTTCTTGGAGTCCATTTGTTGGTTTCAAGGAGAGTTCGTGATGACCAAGGTGCTATTAAGGAATTATCCAAAGTTTGGTCTTGTGAGGGTTGAGCTTAATTGCAAGCATGTCTTGAAGAAGAAGAGTGTGTGATCATTCATGTTTACCTTCAAGATATCATCCAAATGAAGAGAGTTGAAAATATTCAAGGTTGATCAAGACTAAGTCAAAGAGTGAATCAAGTTGATCAACACACAAAGCATAGAAGATGTACCGAGAGCGATCAAGCGATCCCATGATATGGTAAGCATTGTCAATTACGCTTTGTGTACTAACCCATGGTCTTCGTGAGAGTTCCTTGTGGGGTTAGGTTGTGGTGTGTAAGTTCAAGTAGGATCATCACAAAGAGATCTTATGCTTGAAGCTTGCCGTCCATTGTGGTGACAATGGATTTGTGAAAATGTGCCGAAGAGTGGCTCACCCATAGTGGAGTATGGGGGAGCAATCCACTAGTCTTCACCGAGCCAACCCAATCAAGAAAGGTGGCCCAGCTTGAGGGAGTCAAGATCGTCATCATCCAGTTCAAGCGGACTATGCGCAAGGCAAAGGTTTGCCCTTGATAGGTTTTCTATTTTACCGGTCTCATGGTAGTTGTGGGAGACCGGGTTATAGGTCGATTGCCGTACTATCAAGGGGAGCTCTCGATGAGTAGCTTGATCGTATCGTTCGTAGAGAGCTCAAACCATTGCATCCTTGCATCATCTTTATTGGTTCTTGTTTGGTTCTTCTCTTTGTGAGTTTTGGAGCTTTTGGTCATCTTGTTAACAAGCTCGAGTTAATCGAAAACGGAGTTCACTCGCATCTTTTATGATGTTTTCGATGTTGGAGGTTATGTCGGTTCTTCTCTGTTGGAGGTTTTACTCCTCTATTTGTTAGGCATACCTCCCTTGTCGCTGTTTTGATGCTACTCGTCGTCTTGTATCCAACAAGCTTGAGTTTGCTCAATTCGGAGCTCATATGAAGAAGTTTTGGCAGTTCTGTTTTTCTCCCTGCGGTAGTACCGCGGTGGCAGCGGTAGTACCGCTTGTAGCGTCAAGCGGTAGTACCGCTCCAGTACCGCTCTACTACCGCCTCAATTTTGGGTCTGCTCTTTTCGTGTCGGGTTTAGCGGTAGTCGCGCGGCAGTAAGGCACGGTAGTACCGCCTATCGCTCCGGTCGAGCGGTAGTACCACTACTGCACTACTGCCACCGTACTCTGCTCTGTCCTGCCTCCTTTTATCCCGTGTTCTGCTCCTCCAGCGGTAGTACTGCTGGGGTGAGCGGTAGTACCGCTTATCGGCGGTACTACCGCCCCAAAGTCCTTGTTTTGTTGCTCCTTTTCCCTGCTTCTTCCGCCCGAGCGGTAGTACCACTCGTGGAGCGGTAGTGCCGCTCGTGTGCGGGCTGAGCATATAACGGTTGGATTTCCCCCCTCCTATAAAAGGGGGTCTTCTTCCCCAATGAACCTTATCCTTTGAGCTCGTGTTCTTCCCCCATTGTTGTCCTTCTTCGAGCTTGCTAACTCTCAATCCCTCCATGGATTCATTTGACGGGTACCGGTGACCGCCCCCAAAGGTTGCCAAAGTGTACGGGTTCGGTGACCTCCCCCAAGGGTTGCCATTTGTACGGGTTCGGTGACCGCCCTCAAGGGTCCCTTAGTGGAATCACGGCATCTTGCATTGTGCAAGGGCGTGAGGACATTACGGTGGCCCTAGTGGCTTCTTGGGGAGCATTGTACCTCCACACCGCTCCAAACGGAGATTAGCATCCGCAAGGGTGTGAACTTCGGGATACATCGTCGTCTCCGCGTGCCTCGGTTATCTCTTACCCGAGCTCTTTACTTATGTACTTTACTTTGTGTTAGCCATATTGTTTCTTGTCATATATCTTGCTATCACCTAGTAGTTTATCTTGCTTAGCATAAGTTGTTGGTGCACATAGGTGAGCCTAGTAGTTGTAGGTTTTGTGCTTGATAATTTAACCGCTAGGTTTATTCCGCATTTGTTCAATCCTAAACCATAATTATTTTAAAGCGCCTATTCATCCCCCCTCTAGGCGACATCCACGATCTTTCAAGTGATCTAAAAGTTTTAAGAACTTTTAGATCACTTGATCTAAAAGCTCTTATATTCGTTTACAGAGCGAGTACAACTTAACGAGTGGATGTGTAGGTCATCTAAGAGATAGACTTGCATGGGGCCCACAGAGAGGATGAGTCGAGGGTGTGATACGCTGATGCGAGGCTCCGACGCAAGATGTAATCGGACGTCTGATGTCCATAGATTTCTGAAATCAAAGGAGACCACCAAGGATTACATGGGCACGATGGCTTAAAAAACAATTACTCCCCCCCTCGATCCCGGCAGTCTCCGGCAGATCTCGCCGCGCGCAGGCCGGATCCGGGCTCTCCTCCCTCTGCTCTCCCCTCCCCTTCCCCGGATCCGCCCTCGCGCTGCCTCCCCGGGAGGCGGCCGGGGCGGCGCGCGCCCCTCCCCCCGCCGCCACCGGCGGGTGCCCCCGGCTCTTGCCCGGGTGGTGTCGGAGGCGGCGGGATGTCCTCTTCCCGCGCGCGTGTCCTCCCTACTCGGGGTGCGGGGCGGCTGCGGTGCTAATCGGCTTGGCGGCGGTGACCGGCGGCGGGCGTGGTGGTGGCGCGGCTCCTTGGCGGCGGGGCGGCGGGGTGGCCGGCGGCGCGCCCCCGGCTCAGATCTGGGCCCTTCGGGCCCCATCTGGGTCCTAGCGTGTCGGCCCCGGGGGTGCCTTCGTTGTCCTCTGCGTGGTGAGGAGGAGGAGTGGCTTGGACCAGGGGCAGCGACACAGACGGTGTGCCGGCTGTAGCGCGAAGGTGGGAACTTGACGGGCCTCGGAGATCCCGGTCGGGCCTGTGCGGCCACAGGCCTGCTATTGCGTCCGGTCAGCTACCGTCGTTGATGGTGGAGGTGGGGCCCTCCCGCATGCCGACGGTGTTGCTGCACTAGTCCCGGCTCCTCTTCTTCATTGTGCAGGTCATGCTTCACGGTGCCGTGGTGAGACAGTGTGGGAAGCTTCATGTCCGGGTTGGCGCTGGGTGGTGGTCGGTTTGGTGGCGAGCTCCGGAGTGCCAGAGGTGAAAGGTTGGGATAGGGAGAAATCTCTGTTTGCTTGGCCGACACCGACGCGGTGGCGCATGAGGGTGCTGCCGGACCTTCCTGGAGGGCGTCGGGGCTACCCTTCCTCTCTCCTCTTATCGTACCAGGGAAAACCCTTGGCAGCAGCGTCGCGTCCCTTCGTGGAGGTGTTGATTGGTACCGGCGCTTCGGAGGCTCGGAGCTTGGTGGGCAAGCTCCGGTGGTTGCAGCGGCTAGGAGGCTTCTTCGTTTTTTTGTCGATCCGCCGTTGTCAGCATTTGTTTCTCTTGTATTTTCTCTTTCTTTTCTTTTGGGCGTGACTGTGCTGCTTCTGCCCAAGCACCTATCGTTGGTTGTCTTGGTTGGTTGCTTTGTATACAAAGCGAGGGCAAACCTTTTTCAGTTAAAAAACAATTACGTGATTGGAAAAGTAGTACATGAGGGGACCTAACGATGTGTCACTTCTGTGATGAAATCTGATTCTGAGAGGCCTGTTGGCTGATTCACACCGTCTTATCAACAAAGAGCCTTGTTGTTTAAGCCTCTGAAGCAAAAAGAGCCACAAATTCTTCCCCGTATGCTAGCTTCATCATTCGATTATGAACTTTCTGTTCATAGTCATCCTTGACATAATTTTCTGATACGTCCCATTCCACACTAGATCGGGCTTTTGTGTGAGTCTCTGCCATTCACCCTGCTCGGCATCGTTGCTTTCCTTCTACACTTTGCCATTCCCCCCTAGCAACTAAATGTGACCCTGCTGCATGGTGATGAATCTGGTTATTGTAGGAGGCCAGCAAGTGATAAATGTTTTGTATGTCCCATATACCATCATTTCTTTACCAAAACATCACATTGCCAACTGTTGTGACCTTCTAACTCTACCACGTGTGTGGCAGTGGTCGGACATTTGTCCCACTAACGCCATATATAAATATGAGCAGCCCTAAGCGGAATGCAGCTAGCAAGTCATACCAAACTCAAGCTATTATTAAAACCATTAAGCTACACGTGAAGGGCGGCCAACCAGCTATGCCATGTGGCGCAAGCTGGTTGGCCGCGGTGGGAAATCTTTTGTAAATTTTTTTAGATGAAGCTGTGGATTATTTTTAAATGTATTCTTTTTTAGATGGAGATGGGGACCTCTGTTATTTTTTAAATGGAGGGTTATGCAAAGTGGCACTCGCTGATAGGCTGGTTTGGTAATTTTTTATTTTTTTACTTTTTTTAGATGAAGGTGAGAATTTTTTTAGACGGAGGCGAGGACTCTATGTATTTTTTTAATGGAAACATGCACACAGCTTCCTCTCAAGCGGCGCCACAGGGTGGCGCCCCAAGCACTAGTATAAGTGGATAGTGGAGTGAGCCTAACTCAACTTGTTGGGGGAGTGGATGTACAAACCCAACACCTGGGTTCGAATCCTCATGAAAGCGAATTTAGGTTCCTATTTATTCCTGAGGACCAGGTTCCTAGAGAAGTGAAATCCCCCCCCCCCCCTAAAAGAAAACATGATCTGACCCCGCGTCGCTCTCTCGAGCGGCACAGGCGGTGAACGTTATCCCTCGTCGACGGCTTGTTCAACCCTTCCTTACTCCTCGCCGTCACCGGAGGATGCTGCCAGCCCAAGGCTGCACAGCGGACAGTGGCGGCAGGGCTTCTACCGATGGTGGCGGCTATGCGTGGGACGGCCTATTCCGGCGCACTGCAGACGGCGGCGGAGGGTCCCTTCTTGGCTGTTTCGCATGGCGGTGGTTAGCAGCGGGCACATTTTTTGATAAAAGGGCGCTTTTATTATCTCAAGGATACAAATCATGATGAGCGACACCCGGCCTCTCCACAGCTAAGATGCATACAACTACAAAAAGAACCTTCTGACAAAGTATGTAAAAAAACCCGACAATTCGGCAACAGTAAAACCATATGAGACCAAAACTTTGCCTATGTCGACGAATGAGGTGGGCCGATCCGGAGATTATGCTGCCACCCATATTGGGTAAAAACCTCCCTGGCCACTCGCTCCAACCGCATACACGCCACCTTGAACAGTGACTGGTACTCCGTTCGGTGCAGTGTAGACCACATACGAAGCCAATGCGTACAACGGTAGATAACCTGCATAGAAGAGGAGATTTTTCATTAAAAACACAATCATTTCTACATAGCCAAAGCGACCACAGTAAGCCAGACATTCCCACCTGAATTAGCGTACTAATCATATTTGGTATTCCATCAAGTCAGTGACCACATATATTGGCAACACTTGTCATCAGATACAAATTGGATGCTATTTGGATGACAGACCATGTCGAACGTGCAAACTTGCATTGAAAGAAAAGGTGTTTGATTGTCTCGTCGTGAGTACAAAGCTACACTTCTTACTTCCTTGCCAGTTGCATCTAGCAAGATTATCTTTAGTTAGCACAACTCCTCTCCGAAGATACCACATGAAATCTTAACTTTTAGCGGCATCTTCGATTTCCATATTAGTTTATTATTGTCCACTAGAATCTCTGAGTGCAATAGTGCACGATACATAGAGTCAACTATGAAACACCCCGATGTAGTTTGATTCCAGCGAAACATATCCCGCCCTTGTGTCAAGTTAATCAAATCCAAACGGGGTAGTAGATTTTGCCATGACCCAAGGCGGGGGCCAATCAAATCCCTCCTAATTGATACATTCGGTGGGGAAGAGCTGAGAACGTGCGCCAGAGTATAATTCTTATCGCGTACTATGCGGTACATGGCTGGATACTGTTCCCGCATAGTGGTGTTTCCTAGCCACTTGTCCTCCTAGGAACGTATCTCAGAGCCGTCCTTTATCGCGAAGATTCAAAGCGAAAAAGATGTTTCTTTACCGCCATCAGACCAACCCAAAAATGCGAGTCACCAGGCTTCCAATATGCCTGGGATATCGCTTTTTGTCCTCGATACTTGTTGCGCAGTAGAGTTTGCCAAACATCATCCTCAATAAATAGTTTGAATAGCCATTTACTAAGTAAGGCATCATTTTTGACCTGGAGGTCCTGAATACCTAAACCTCCCGGTCTTTTGGTCGACAAACCATGCTCCGTTTGGTTAGCCTATACTTTTTCTTTTCGCTGTCTCCTTGCCAAAAGAATCTGGGTCTGAAGTAATCCAGTCTTTGCAGAACCCCCTTGGGAAGTTGGAAAAATGAGAGCATGTAGAGAACCTTGTTTGTGTGAACAGAAATGATCAAAACTAGTCGTCCTCCAACGGAGAGTAACTTGCCTTTCCAACTGCTCAACCGTTTCTCTAATCGCTCTTCAACATGTTTCCACTCTGCAGTAGTTAGACGCCGAAAATGGACTGGAATTCCCAAATATTTAATCGGGAATTGGCCTTGCGCACAGCCAAATAATTCAGCCTATTGCGCAGCCGCGTCCTTGGCTTCTCCAAAACAAAACAATTCACTTTTATGGAAGTTAATTTTGACACCAGACATTTGTTCAAAAGCTGAAAGAAAGAGTTTCAGATTTCAAGCCTTATCTAGATCGTGTTCCATAAATCGTCTGCATATTGCAAGATAGAAAGTCCGCCATCCACAAGATGTGGCACTACTCCTGCAACTTGGTCGTCCTATTTGACGTGTTCTATGGAAGTAGCCAACATGTCAGCGACAATGTTAAATAACATCGGAGACATAGGGTCACCCTGACGTAATCCCTTTTTTTGAAAGTAATGGCCTACATCATCATTGACTTTGATAGCTACACTACCTCCAGTAACGAAATTTTGGATCCACTGATGCCATTCATCGGAGAAGCCTTTCATTCTGAGGGCCTGTTGGAGAAATGACCATTTGACTTTATCACATGCCTTTTCAAAGTTAATTTTTAATACTACCCCACTCATGTTCTTCGAGTGCATCTCGTGAAGTCTCATGAAGGATAACTACTCCATCAAGTATATTTCTTCCTTACATGAAAGCCGTTTGGGATGGCCGGACAACATAGTCAGCAACCGCGTTTAGCCTATTAGTCGTCACTTTGGTGAAGATTGAAGCTGATCACATTAAGGAGGCAGATTGGTCTATACTGCTGGACCCGATTAGCCTCATTATTCTTTGGAAACAAAACAATCTCGCCAAAATTTAGTCCAAATAGGTCAAGCTGGCTGGCGCGAAGAGACTCAAATAATTCCATCAAGTCATTCTTGATGACATCCCAGAAGTTCTGATAGAACTCTACGGGGAAGCCATCGGGGCCTGGAGCTTTGTTATGTTCCATTTGAAACACCGCAGCTCGCACCTCCTCTTCAGAGAAAGGTGTCGTGAGGATATCATTCTTTTCTGTCGTGACTTGTGGAATATCATTTGTTCGGGTCTCATCAAGAGTGAAGTTCCCTTCATCTGGAGCCCCAAGCAAAGACTTACAGTATTGGGAAATATAACGCTTGAGCTCCGCCTGACCCTTGATCCGTCCTTCATCCTGTTGGACACTAAAAATACACTTCTTCCCGTGTTGCGCATTGGCGAGCATTTGGAAATATTGTGTATTGTTGTCTCCCTTCAAAATGAATTGGGCGCCCGATCTTTGGTACCACTTGATTTCCTCTCCTCGCAAAAGACGTGCAATCTGCTCCTCATGGCACATGGTGATGGCATCTACGGATGCATGGCAACCACAATGTGATCTAACGATTTGGCTCGGCGGCCCATCTGTCGGGGAGGGGCTGCGTCCGAGAATCTTCCTGCAGTTTCTCTCGATGGCTCACGGAGATGTACGACCATGGCGCTTCCCTCGGATGATGTGACCATCATTTTCAACGGCGCCGCTGATCTGAACCGTGGGGCGTGGCCGATAATGGCTCAAGGTTGAGGTCGGTGCGGTGGGACTCATCCAGATACAGCACAAGATCATCATCTTGGAAGTCATCACCGCCAATCTGACGCATCTCGCCGAGGAGCCCGGTGTTTACGTCATCAAGGCACTAGAGTGTTGCCCTTTGGGCTCTTCTGGTGCATGGTGGTTTAGTTCGTCTGATCATGGATTACGGTGGCGTTGCAACGATGCTTGAGCGATGCTGGAACGCATGTGGTCAATGCCATTTGTTCCAGATCTGTCCTGATGCACCGTATGTAGGATGATGCGGTGGTGCCGGAAGGTCCTCGAGTGGGATTTTGGTGTCGCCCATTAGCATCCTCTATAGCTGGTTTGAAGGTCCACATTGTGTCTACATGCTTTTTTGTGCGGCTTGTGTCTACATGCTTTTGCTGGCATGGTTTTTGATGGCGTGAGCAATGTCCACGATCAGGATCGGTTGCATGAGCAATGTCCTACTTACTTGGTTTGGTGATGGGTGACGCTTCTCGAGCTCTCAAGTACGCAGTCTCGAGCTTGAAGGTGAAAATCCCTAGTCCTGACCTTACTTGGTTAGACCTGCAATGGCGGTGTCTAAACTTCATTCCCTTCTTGAAGGCTTTGCTTGGAGTTTGCTCGAGCCTTGTCTTCAGGGTGAAAACTCTGATCTGGCCTTCAATAGTTGGATCCGACAAGGACGGCGCGGGTATGTTGTTCCCTACGTGGAGGCATTGTCAATGAAGAACCCCTCTCGCAGTTCGTGTGTTGCCAAAGATGGTGCTTGGTGTTGTTGCCTGTTGCTACGGGCTGCCACTTTTTTTTCCTTTCCTTTCCGCCTAGGCACAGGCTTCAGTCTTGTATGACTTTACTTTTTGTCGAAGTGTTTCTTTGTGCGTATGTGTTTGTGTTGGTTGTATGCATCATAGTTATACAGAGACCAGATGTATGCATCATGATTGATCCCCTTGATGCTACATTATGAGTTAGGCCAAACATCTAAATGAAGTGTGTCTATGATCTATTGGAATCGGGTGTATATATTGCACAATATGAGTTCGTTTCAATCTAGGTTGGTTAACCTTTTTTGTATATGTGGACCTTGATCTTCAAAACTTTTACCTACATCAAGAGAGATTGGGTGAACTTAAACACAAACACGTAAGGGACTTTAGTGTGTAAATTGTACTAGTAGTACCACAGTAGTAGCTATGCATCAGACTATCCATAGTGGAGAGTAATTTAGACTAGTAAGACCTCTTCCAATGGATAGTTGCTTAGATGAGGTGCTAATCGCATTAAATAGTTTAGCAACTATAGTCCCCAATGCATTGGTGCGTAAGTTGTTGTTGCTAAGCTCCCTTCATTTATTGACTTAGCTACTAAACTCTTTCATGCATTGGTGAGCTCGCTTCATTTAGATGTTTGGCCTAGGTTTACGCGCTTGGCATTGGTTCTTCTTGGGGTCACCAAACTCATCTCTCTCCTCTTAATTGTCTTGCCACATCAGATTTTGTGCCTACATGACAGGCTTAGCATCTATACAAGGTGGAGCATTGGGAAGGGCCTAACATGCATAGTATACTATTAGTTTATGTTACTACCTCTATAGTGGGGAGTAACATATGTGTGGTGTCATGCAATACTTTATTTATTAGGTTGTAGACTCATCTTGTCTGGTATGTGTGATGTTACTCATAATGTGAGTAACTAACTATGTTACTCGATTTGTCTCTCTTTATTAATTAGCTGCCACATCATGTTATTTTACTTAGGTGCCATCTATGTTACTCTTTATGTTTCTCACAGTAGTCTAAGAAACACATGACCCTCCTTTTTCATAAATAGATTGTTCACGGTTTTTAATTAGGCACGGCAGATAAATAAAAGCAACTTCATGCGACAACAAAGGGCAGAGAGAGCATTATGCTAACTTTTTTCCCTATATCTTTTCAAATGTCAGCATTGAGCCTTGCTCACTAGAGCACCAATGAACAATATGTCGGGGGGGGGGGGGGGGGGTGTGCTGAGGCCATAACACCGGCGACAAGTACGAGATGCAAGTCCGTAAAGTTATCGAAGTTTAGGTAAAGTCAACTATACAGTGCAAACAAGCTAATCACTTCGATCCATATTAGTTGTCGTTAATTTAGTACAAAATTGTACGTACTAAATCAACTAGACCTAATATGGATCGAAAGGATTATAAAGTATATTTTACTAATCAAATCTATCATTTAAGTTTACCCAAATTGAGGGGCCTAACCAGCCCGGACGTAGAGTATAGACAATAAATGATTATGGTTTCCGATAGGATCACACATTCTAATGTTGTTACATAGTAAGAGCAACTCTACCAGACCCCGCAAAACATGCAGACCTGCAAAATCCCGGTCGGCCCATTCTTTTTGGCCAGAACAGAGCCAGTATACTCGTCCGGCCCGTAAAACTATTTACCGTGGCCCGCAAAACAGCCCCCCCCCCCAACGCGGTATATCTACTGGTTCGCGGCGCCGATACGGGTCGAAACCCTATCCCTCCGCCATCGTGATTCCCCTGATCCCCTTTCTATTTCTCGCCGTCGGTGAGTCCTATCCCGCCGCCGAACGCCACCATGTGGGGCGGAATGTGGAGCTCCGGCTGGAGGGACGACCTCGAGCGCTAGTGTTTTGTTCGGGCGGACGGCGCGAGGAAGCACGCGACGCGGCAGGTACACAAACAACGGCCTCCAGCCGCCGCCGTCGCTCCTCCACCGTGAGACGGAGGATTACGACCTCCGCCATGCGAGGCGCTCCGCTGCGGGGAGCTCGTCGGGCGCGTGGAGCACTTCCGGCACGGGGCTGCTGCCAGTGAAGAGGTAGAGGGAGTCCGGCGACCTCCCTGCCGTCAAGATTGAGCCGAGGGAGGAGCGCCCGCGCGGCCGCGGAGTCATACTACAAAAAAATACACTTCCGTGATGATACGTGTTTGTCACAGTAGGTCGCGTTTTTTTGACATGCATGTACATCCATGACAAATTTATGACAGAATCAAGATAGTCATACCTGTGCTGTCGTAGAAGTGTTCCATGACATTACCAAAATTATCATCACGGAAGTGTCCACTTCCATGACGATAAATCGCGCGTCACAGAAGTGCTTTCGTCAAGGGTGACCGACACGTGGCATCCACCGTAACGGAACGCCGTTAAGCTATCGGGTCGGGTTTTGGATCCGATAACCCGTTAACAACCCCGACCAATGGGGATTTTCCATGTGTAAAATCATCATTGGCTGGAGTAAACACGTGTCGGCTCATCGCTGGGACAGATGTCATCCACTCATTGGACAGAAGGCGCCTATGATACGTCGACACGTGGCACGGCCCAACAGCGGCCCATTCCTGTGAAAAGGCCGGCCCGTTTGACTTGGTCAAAAGCTGGCGGGCCGGCCCATGGAAAGCCTGTTAACAGCCTGTTCGCATATAGCCCATTTACAGCCCGCTAACCCAAGGCCCGTTACGCCCTATTCGAATTAGGCCCAGTAGCGTCATCTGGGCCATCCAATATGATTCCAGCCCGTTTTCACTTCTGGCCCATGTATGGCCCATGACGTCTTTCGGCCCATATGAGGCCCTATGTAACTCTTGGCCTATTAACAACCCGTGCTGAAACTGGCCCGTAATGAACAGTGTATTACTTTACACCCATTAACGGCCCGTGGTGAAACTGGCCCGTAATGAACAGTGTATCACTTTATACCCATTAACGGCCCGTTATTCCGTTGGGCCGTTTCCAGCCCATGTTATCTTTTGGCCTTCTCATAGCCCATTTATTCTTGGGCTATTTTCCAGCATTCGTTTACTTACGGCCCGTTACTGTCATTTTCTGCTTGTGGGCCAAATTCAGCGTCATCAAATACGGCCTATTAACGATGGCCCGTTATGGTCGGCTCATGAACGGATGATTCCAACTCTAGCCCATTTACGGCCAGAATGCGGTCTGTTTGGCCCATGTTTGGCCAATCGATCATACGGCCCGTATAAGGCCCATTGATGATACGGCCCGTAGAAGGCCCATTGTTTCTACGGCCCGTAGAAGGCCCATTGTTTCTACGGCCCGTAGAAGGCCCACTGTTTCTATAGCCCGTAGAAGGCCCACTGTTTATACGGCCCGTAGAAGGCCCACTGTTTCTACGGTCCGTAGGAGGCCCAGTGTCACTACAGTAAATATTAGCCCATGGTTATTGTGGCCTAGTTTTAAAAAATAGGTTATTGCAGCCACTAGCAAACCGCAGAAAAAGAACTGCACTGACTACAAGCAAACAAATAAACAAGACAACAAGAAAATAAATAAGCAAGCAACTTACAGTAGGCTATCACGGCTATTACACATATTACATCCACTGGGTATCAAAGTTCGCCACCAGTGCAAATATAGGGAACACAGCAGCATATAAACGCCGCCACTTCAGAAGAGCTCAAGAAACAATATCCTGGGTACCCATAATGCTGGCAAGATGCTTAGCAAGCTTATTAACTTTCTCTTGTTTGGCGCTTAAGTCCTCCAGCGCATGCTGTTGCACCAGAAAGTATGCATCTGAATTCTGCAGGGACTTCCTCAGTCCTTCGGCTTCCTGTCGCATAACATCTGATCGATGTCTTTCAACTTGAAGTTGAGACTCAAGAAGCCGAACTGATTCAGGCAACGAGTTCGAAGAGCTGGTGCCAGCAGTGGTAGCCAGTAACTCGAACACTACATCAAGACATGACTTTGGGGTTGTCTCAGTGTCTTCAATATAGTTTTTATTAGCTTTCTTGGAGACCAACAGGGATGTCTCACTATCTTGAACCTTATTTGCATTACTTCGTTTACCATTGCATAATAGGGTACTCTTCTCCAATATTTTATCCGCGTTCTAAAAAAGAAACAAACAAACACATCTCAGGTTTACAATGTAGTATATGAAACTCATTTTGGTAAACCAGTTCAGTAGTAAGGTGGACAGGATAACAGCATGAAACAAACATATATCTATGTAGTATGGTCACTGTATGGTCT
The DNA here is from genome assembly GCF_018294505.1 of Triticum aestivum. Classification (NCBI taxonomy): domain Eukaryota; kingdom Viridiplantae; phylum Streptophyta; class Magnoliopsida; order Poales; family Poaceae; genus Triticum; species Triticum aestivum. Next base: position 19,637,808 of record NC_057814.1, on the reverse strand, counting down.
ATATCATTCTAGTTTATGTTGCCAAATCAAGATAGATACAGTTCGAATCATATCTATTTAAGACAAAGCAGCATAGACAGAATATAAGTGTGGGAAACTACACAGCAATAACAACACTTGTAATGTGCATGGCATGAGAACATAACTGTTTATTCAATTGAAACTGAAATCAACATAGAGCAAGTTACAATAGCAAACAGCCAAACACATTGAAGAAACAGGTTTAAAACATACCTGTTGCGCCATTGGAGTTTCAATTGCATCCTTCAAATTTGAAATTAGTTGGTATCAGTAAAGACAGTGATGCAAGAGCAAAGTAGTATGAACCATAGCTACGGAACATGACCTGAGAACAATTCTTCTTCTGCTTTAAGCGTTGACTTCGGCTTCGAAGTGGTGGTCCTTGTGATTTGGGCACTGCAGTTGCCTTACTAACTGCTCGTGTTTGGGTGCTCTGTCGTGGAGACGGTGCTGTGTCAACGGGAACTGGGTGTCTATCTACTGGGGTTGGGATTAGATGGGGTGTAGCTGGTTCTCTGTCCAACTGGGTAGGGGTACAATCTGCATGAGTGTGGGTTATGTGTGGTGGGGCTGGTTCTTGGGCAAGTACAACCGTGGTTCTATCTGCATCGACAGGTAGCACAATCTTTTCTGAAGACCGTGTTTTTACTCCCACAGATACTGCCATCACTCCCTCCAATTGAAATGGCCGATAAACAAGAAAATAATTGAATGTACAGACATTGTAAGATAGACAGGTGCAATGGATAGTAGGGAAGAAAACAGGGCATGAAATAATTCACATTTATGTTGTCTAAGCAAACAGAATAGAAGGACATGATTTCACATATATGATGGCTAATTAAATAGGATAGCATAACACAATTTCACATGTATGATGGCTAACTAAACAGGATAGAATGACATACTTCAAAATATGATGACTATGTAAACAGGATGCCATGATATAACTATACGATGTGTCTATTAAAGTAGTTGGCATGTCATAAATCACAAACATGCCGTCGATGGAAACATGATGGCATGATATAATTCACGGATAGAATGACATAATTTAAAATATGATGACTATGTAAACAGGATGAGATGATATAACTATATTATGTCTTTAGAAAATGGGTTGGCATGCCATAATTCAGATACATGCTGTCTATGTAAACATCATGGCATGACATAATTGAAATATATGATTTATATACTAAGGAAGTGAGCAGAGGGCAATCACATATATGATGTGTCAACTAAGGAGATGGCATTCAATATTGTGTATATGATGTAAAAACTAAGCATTGCAATACAATATATGCATTATATGACTAATATAACCCTGCCAAGTTTGAGCATACACCTCAGGGGGATAATAGGACTGGTCATCTGCCTCTGAATCCTCCTCTGAAGAGCTATCTGTAACCAGCAAGATATCTGCTTCAGCAGGTAGCATTGTCTCCTCTGAAGACCTTGTTTTCACTCCAGATTTCTCCATCACCATTTCAAATGGCTGATGCACAGGAAGAGCAGTTGAATATACAAACATTGTCGACAAAAGCAATGAGAAATACAAAAAAAAGGACGGCATGATATAATTCACATATATGACGCTTGCCTAAACAGCATGGCATTGCATAATTCACATACATAATGCCTTGCAACAAGATAACATTGCATAATTCACATATATAATGTCTTGCAACAAGATGGCATTGCATAATTCACATATATGGTAATTAGACACTAAACAGGTGGCATTCACACAAAGCATGTCTAAACTAAGCAAATGACATAGCAATGCAAGATACCATACGCACGATATGAGCAACATAACCCTGCCAAGTTAGGGCATGCACCTCGGGGGGGGGGGGCGGGAAATATGACTGGTCATCTGTCTCTGAATCCTCCTCTGAGGAGCTATCGGTAACCAGCAAGACATGCGCTTCGTCAGATAGCATTGTCTGCTCTGAAGACCTTGTTTCCACTCCAGATTTTTCCATGACCGTGCCGAATGGCTGATGCACAGGAAGAGTAATTGAATGTACTAAAATTGTTGACAAATTTAACACGTAATAAAAAATGATTGCATGATATAATTCACATATAAGACGACTGGCTAACCAGGGTGGCATTGCAAAATTCACATATATGATGCCTGGCTAGACAAGATGGCATTGCATGATTCACATATACGATAAAGAAACTAAACAGATGGCATTGACACAAAGCATGTCTAAACTAAGCAGATGACATCTTTAATGTATACAGTAAGCAATGCAAGGCACCATATGCATGATATTACCAACATCAGCATGCCAAGTTAGAGCGAAGACCTCATGGGGTAAATAGGAGTGGTCTTCTCCTTCCGAATCCCCCTCAGAACAGTTATCTTCCTGTTTATTACGATCCGAAATGGGTGGAGGGGGGGCTGCCTTTGCGCTCACCATGGAACGACATCTGCATGAAATTTTATTGCCATGCAAGGCTCGTCTCTTTTGCTCTACATGATCAGTTCCATTGTGTACAATAATTGGCATGCATAGGAATAAAACATAGTGAGATTATGTAAGGAGTGCATGCACAAATCCAGAGTGATGGTAGCAAACTGTGGATAGACCCAAAACCAATGATAGCAGGCAGATAATAGCTTTAGTTAAAAAATACAGATAACGGCTCCTTTAATGTTTGTTTGCACCCAACATGAAACTCATAGTAGACACCGGAGATTAACCAAATAGTAGACAGATAGTACTGATTGCTGCCCCAATATGTACCCCACAACCATTTAAAAACTCAAGTTTCAACATTAGTTTGGACCTGACTCGGAGTCTAATACGTGAACACGATGATAATGTAGCATGTCATCATATTAAGCGACGCATAACGTAAGCAGACACGGAAGAGTGCGACCTCTCTTGCGGACCCATGTAGTCCTCAAGGTCATCTGCTCAATTGATGATGGTAATGCAGTTGCCGTGGCTGCCGGCGGCGGGGAAGAAGATCTGAGGCGACGAAAGACAGTCTGGAGAGCGGATCCCTGCTATGGTGAACCCTTCCGTCGTTGGAGCAGCTGAGCTGGGGTGGAACACGGCGCCGCAGGAGCAGGACAAACCACACAAGGTTTTCTTTGACACATATCTGTAACAGAAGTAATTGAGTAAGGGCTTGTTTGAATTTGAGGATTCTAACAATGCAGGGATAGGAAATAGACAGGAATAGGATAGGAATGCACGTGCAAAACAGAGAATTTAAAAACACAGGATTTTTGCCAATCTGGGTGTTTGATTCACAACAATTGGAAGATCACATGATGCAAAAAAGCATGGTGAGATTAAGTCAAACCACAAGAAAATGTACGGTTATAATTCTATTATGCTACTATCTCTTAGTCTTGTGCTTGATGAATAGGAATATGAAAAGGAGTAGAAGTGGAAATTAGAATTCCTACGGTTTTTCTTTCAAGGAGACACTAAAGGAACAAATCCTACAGTTTTCCTTTGCTCCATTCCTTTGCACCAAATTCATGAAAAGTAGTACCATAGGAAACTTTCCAATTCCGATGTTTTTCATTCACTTTTCCTTTCAAGCACTGGCGATTCTAGTAGGCAGGCTTGAGCAAGGAAAATCCTACACTAAAAAAATGTTTTTGTGCTACTTCTATTAGTTTGGACCCAGGCCACTGCCATACTAGCTCAACTCCCAGGCCCATCGACAAATGCACAGCTCAAACACGCAGAGATAAATAATGATGGCGTTCAAGAGAGTCCACGGATAGCTAAGTTGCCTGGTACCTCACTGCTTGTCATATAGTAGGAGAAAATAATCGTATTTCCCGTTACTACGAGTGCTCAGTGGATAATATATATAACATGTAGAGTAAAAAAGAGATGCAACAAGTGTACAACCTCTTTGGCGAAGTCATGTCGATCTCAGCGTGATTGGGTTGGCCGGTGAGGATGCTCCGGCTGACTTGGCTGTCGGAGGAGGGGAAGAAGATCTTAGGCGTCTGGAGATGGAGCCCGAGGTACTGCTCCGCTGTGATGGAGGGTTTCGTCGTTGGAGCAGCTCCGGTGAGTTGTACGACGCCGAGGCTGAAGCGGGACAAGAGAGACAACGAACAACGTTAACCTGAGTGGAATTCTAATAGCATCTCCAATACATGACGTAAAATACATAACCACAAAGTGATAGATGTAAAATACATCAGCCGCTCATCTTTGAACTTAACTGTCGAAACTGAATTTAACTGTCGAAACTGAACTTAACTGTCGAAACTGAACTTAACTGTCAAACTGAATTTTGCTGTCGAAACTGAATTTTGCTGTCGAAACTGAACGCACTAGCAAGGTGAGGCTACACGTCGGTCAACTGACTTTTTCATCTCTGGTCAGTCGATTTTGCAGCCGTTGGATACGAAATCAAGGGCCTGCGGTTCATCTTCAACCTCCACCCCCCTGAGCCGCCAGCCACCACCGGCCAAACAGCAGCCCCCCGCCGCCCGCGGCCGGCTGGGCGCCGCCCCGCCCGCCCCTCAAACACTCCCCACCGCCGGTCCGCCGCCGCCCCGGCCATCCCTCTAGGCCCCCCCCCCCGTGCCGAGCTTTTTCTTCGGCGATCCCCACGCCACCGCCCCGCCAACGCCCCGCCACCGCCGGCGACCACCGCCCCCATCCTGAACCCAAAGATAGATAGTGGGGTACCTCTCCGGCGAGCCCCCCTCCCCGCTGCGGCTGGTTCTTTCTTCACCCCGGCGAGCCCCCCCACCCCCTGAAAATCGACTGACCCAAAAGTCGATTCAGTCGACTGAAGTGTAGCTAAATCGGAGCAGCATCGCAAGCAAGAGCAGGAGCGAGAGCAGCAGCGCGAGCAAGAGCAATAGCAAGAGCAGACCAGGCAGGGGACCGAGAGCAAAAGCAGAGCAGCAGCGCGAGCGAGAGCTAAAGCAGCAGCAGCTCCTACTGATGTGGACGTCGCTGCCGAGGGAGCGACGCCGTGGAGGAAGTGGCCGGCGACGCCGCCGTGGATGGAGCCGCGCCGTGTCGGCTCGGGACCGAGCACCGGCAGCACCGTGAGATCGAATCAAGAAGAAAATGCGGCGATTAGTGTACAACCTCTTTGGTGGCGCCGATTAGGCCGTAGCTTCATCCGAGGAAACGGTGATGAGATGCTCTTCCGGTGGTGCAGGTGAATACGGCAGTGTGGGAATGGAGGTGGCGTGAAAGACGAGGGGAACGTCAGGGCAGCTCCTTGGAGGTGCAGGACGGGGTGGCTAAACCGGCGGGACGATGAGATCGACGACAGATCCTCATCCGGTACGGTGGATGAGGGACATCGAGGTGTTGCTGTGGACGACGTCGTCGGGGAAGAGGCTCCGGCTGGGTGGCGGACGGAGCAGGGTGTGGGGTTTCGTCGTGGGTTTTCGCGGCCTCGGTGTACGAATGGGTGGGCGGATGGGATGGCAGTGAGGAACCATGGCTTAGAGACGCGCTTGTCCGAAATGTGGGGTAAGTTACGAAAGTACCCCCACCGATTTGAGGCGGTTCTTTCGGTTTAGGGATACCACGGGCATTTCGTGTGTCGGGATTTCACAGGAGGTGGGAGTTTTCGCGCGCGTTGTAATTTCGAATAGCAAGGCGCGGGTTGAGATGGATGGAGTTGTCGGAGCACAACGAGACAAAGATATATCTTAAATATTTCGGGCTAACAAGGCGCGGGTTGAAGAGGCGGGAGTTTCGCAGCATGATAGACAGAGACGCTAGCTTGAATTTTCGGCATAACAAGGCGCGGCTTGAAATTTCGGAAGAACAAGCTTAATGTGTACCCAAAAAAAAAGACAATTTGCACCTCAACACGCACAACACACACACAAACACCATTTAGACTAGAGTAAGGTACACGTGCATTGCACGCATGAGATTTGGCAATCAAATTATGAATAAATACCACATTATAGCATGCAAGCTTTGAGTCATATATGCATGATGTAGATGTTCGTTTAATTCTTATAGTTCATTTCATTCAAAATCATCTAGTTTTTATAAGAAAGCTAATCTATTTTAAGATTCATGGAATTGTGCGTCGTAAGACATAAAGTAAAAACAAATAATGGCAAATCATGTAGAAAAACATTTGGGCAATTCTGATACGGAAGATTCTCGAACAAATAAGAAGTGCTTGTGTTTTGATGTTTGTGCATTATGCTTAAGTTCAACCATGGAGTCTTCTAGATTATACATGTGGCGAAATCTGGTGGAATCTAGATGATATCTAACGGCCAGTAGTGCTCAAATTTGCCATCTTTGGACCATCAGATTCGCCTCATCCAACGACCATCTTTCAAAGTTAAAGTTACCCGCACACAATATAAAAAATATAAAATATAACATATATATATATATATATATATATATATATAGGGGTATAGATATAGATATGTGATGCGAAAGCCGCCCATCATCTCCAATTAGAATAGTGTGTCCATGCACGGATGCGACGTGGCCAAATGATGTCTGCCATCGGTATCTCAAATTCAAATCAGTCTGACCTTGTTCAATGTGTATACATTACAACATGCTCGTTTCCAAACCACACCGCGCAGATCTCCGTTATATTCATGCATGCATGGGTTTCAAACATCAGGATCTCTTATTCAAATATTTGAATTGAACTTTACATTGATTATGACCTCACCTATTCTTTTACACCCACACAGTAGTCTTCTCGTTATAATTGTACCACTAACTTTCCTCGTGCATGCATGCATACACACTACCAGTCAGCATTATCCATCGCACGCATGCAATCTTTTTCTTCAGGTCGGTCTCCCATGAAGGCACACACCCACACACATCCCCTCTCCATCATATCGGACATTCTTTATCTCTCACGCGTGCATGCGCAACGATCAATGTAGAGGCGTGCACGTGTCGTAGTAGAGGCACGTACATGTCATAGTAGAGGCGCGCACGTAGCATGTACACATACGTACAGCGGCCAGGGTGCAAGAAAGAAAATACGGCCACGTATGTGTACATACGGGCGGGGTCTCGAACGCCTACTCGCGCATACGTACGGCCCGGGCTCGTGTACATGGCTGGGTCGGAACGGAGAAACAGTGTCGTCGTCGTGTTCATGGGGAGGCAACGGAATGCGTCGTGTTCATGGGGAGGCAACGAAATGCGTCGTGTTCATGGGGAGGCAACGGAATGCGTCATGTTTATCGAGAGGCAACGGAACGCGTGGGAGCCAACCGGCTTGGTTGGAACGGAATGCGTGGTCGTGTTCATCGGGAGGGCTTGGACGGAACAGGCGATGGAAACGAGGCCTGGCGTACCGCAAAACGGAGGAAACGGACCTCCTACGTTCGGAACGGGGTCCTGTTGATCAGGAGGGGTGTGGCGTACCGCAAAACGGAGGAAACGGACCTCCTACGGTCGAAACGGGGGTCCTGTTGATCGGGAGGGGTGTGGCGTACCGCAAAACGGAGGAAACGGACCTCCTACGGTCGAAACGGGGGTCCTTATGATCGGGAGGGGTGTGGCGTACCGCAAAACGGAGGAAACGGACCTCCTACGGTCGAAACGGGGGTCCTGTTGATCGGGAGGGGTGTGGCGTACCGCAAAACGGACGAAACAGACCTCCTACGGTCGAAACGGGGGTCCTGTTCATCGGGAGGGGTGTGGCGTACCGCAAAACGGACGAAACGGACCTCCTACGGTCGAAACGGGGGTCCTGTTCATCGGGAGGGGTGTGGCGTACCGCAAAACGGTACTCCACGGGATACTGTTCATCTCCACCGTCGACCTCCTCCAGCCTCCACGGGCTACCATCGACCTCCTCCAGCCTCCACGGGCACCTGTTCATCCAGCCTCCACCGCGCGCTACTCCACCGGCTACTGTTCAACCACCCCTCCACGGGCACCCCTCCACCGTCTACTGTTCATCCAGCCCTCCACACCACGGGGTCCTGTTCAACCACCCCTCCACGGGCACCCCTCCACCGTCTACTGTTCATCCAGCCCTCCACACCACGGGGTCCTGTTCATCTAGAGGCAACGCCACCGCTCACTGTTCATCCAACCCCCCCCCCCCCCCCCCCGCAACGCTCACTGTTCATCCAATCGATCGGCTTCAGTTAGCAGCAGTAGCGAAGGAATCGCTCGATCGGGTTCAGTTAACAGCCATCGATCGATCGCTCGGGTTCAGTAACGCGTAGCCTGCAGTGCAATCGCTCGGGTTTCAGTTAGAGCCCAACGCCTCGCTCGGGTTCAGTTAGAACCAACGCCTCGCACACACACGCGTACGTGTACGGGAGAAACGCGCATCGCTCGGCCCCCGACCTCCCACCGTAACCGGGAACTCCCCAAAATTTTCCTTCCCCTCGCTTCTACCACGGTTTTTTCCGTCATGGACGGCCCAAAGAATGTCATGCAGCTGCGTCTCCGGCCCGCCCAGGACGAAAAGCCCATTTTCTGTCATGATTTTTTGTCATAGAAGTAGGAGCCCACCACATCTATGATGATACCGGGTTTTGTCACAATTATCGTCATAGAAGTGTCATATGTATGACAGAATTTTTTTTTGTTTGGCCCAAAATGTCACGGATGTGTCTTTTTTTGTAGTGTCATCGGGCCGGAGGACTACCTCGTCAGGCCTAACGTGTATGCCTTCGAGGCGGCGCTCACCGAGCGCATTGCCCGCGAGCAGCAGGAGGAGGACGTGCGTCACCGGCGGGACGATGACCTCAGCGAGCTTCTCTTCGAGCAGGCGCTCGCCGCCGACTGCGAGCTCCACTAGAAGCTGGCCGCATGGCGCAGCGAGCAAGAGGAGCAAGACAAAAAATACATCGATCTTGTCTCTGTAGGAGATATGCCCTAGAGGCAATAATAAATGTTATTGATTATCTCCCTGTTCATAATTATGTTTATGTTCCATGCTATAACTGCTGTGGTTCCCGAGCCCGTATATCCATAAAGGCTATGGGGAGAACCCATACGCATGTGTGGAATAATAAACGGTAAAATGTATTCCTAGTCGTGCGTCTAAGACTAGCTCAAGTGTTGCATGATGATTATGTTTTCCCAATCATGGGCATGTCTATGCCAAGCAACTTTGAGGGCACAATGTCAGGAAGGACATTTGTGTTGAATCGACCCAAATTGATGTTATGCTATGAGATACATTCGTCACAAGTTAATGGTTTATAACACAGAGATAGTTAATGTTTGCATAGTTCCTTAGACCATGAGAGTATCGAGTTTCTTCATGCTTGCTTCATGAACTTTGGGGTTTGTTAAACGTCATTCGTAACTGGATGGCTATTACGGTGGCTTACGGGTTCATGGGAAAGTATGTTAAGTAACTTGATAGCTCGAGATTGGGATTTGCTCCTCCGACGATGGAGAGATATACTCGGGCCCTCTCGGTGTTACGGTGTCCATCATCGTCTGGCCAGACACCTTTGTGATTTGATCACGGGGATGCCGGAACATGGAAACGAAAAGAGAACAAAACCGGTAACGAGGTAACTTGCATGGTGGACAAATTGTTCGTCCACGGGGATGCAATAAATCTCACCTCAGGTGTTTGTGATATATCGTGAAGCAACAGGAATAGCTCACCGCAACTGGAGGTTCACTCGAATATCCATTCGTGTGGGTATAGGGGTCAATATGGGTGTCCACGGCTCGGATGTTGATCATTGATCGGAATGGGTTCCAGGTCATGTCTATACTTCACCGAACCTATAGGGTCACACGCTTAAGGGTCATCTATCTGCTGAATACTAGACAGGAAGTCTAAGAGAAAATCACCGAAAAAGTTTCGGACACCGAAAAAGTTTCGGACAGCGGAAAAGTTCCGCAGAGAGAGGTCACCGGATGAGTTCTGGTGAAACTGAAAAGTTGTTTCAGGGGATACCATAAAGTCAAATTGGTTTCGGCACATGCCTGATAATTCTTGGAGGGTGCCAGAATCATTCTGGAAGCTTTCTGGAATTTTCCGGGATAATAACCGGATATGCTCCAGAGCTGCCGGAACCACTTCAGATGCTTTTCGCAGATGAAAATCACTAAACCGGAATTGTTTCGGAACACGTTGAAAATAATTTTGGTGGGTATTGGAAATGTTCTAAGCCCACACAAATATTTTCAGTTCGAACGGACGCTGAAAAATGTCGTCGTGAATAGAGAAAATCAACTTTATGGTTACTTTATGGAAAGCCACCTTTTGGGGCTTTGCTCCAAAAGATCTTGGAGATGACATGGATGGATAGGAGCCAATTTTTGGGCCCCTCATGGGGGTGTGGCCGGCCACATGGGGTATCCCCCCTTGGGGACCCTCTTGTTCATTGGTTTCACTCCTAGGTCCTTGCGGAAGGACTTCATTCATGTGCATTTTGGGTTTTTGTGTGAAACTACCCTACCCCTTGGGATTTCCTATAAATAGAGGTGGAGGGGCAGCCCTCCACACTCACTCTTTCTCACATACATGCCATTGCAATGATCTGGCTTCTTCTCTCCCTCCCAGCGAAATAGTTTTGTAGTGCCGAAAGGCTGTCTAGGTTCCGGCAGAAACTAGTTCTGGACGGCGAAGCCCTGCCGGATAGATGACACCGTATGTGTGCAACTCTGTAGAGAGATCGTAGTTTCGGTCTTAGTTCGTGAGTGCCTCCCGAAGGGCTGTCCGTGTGACCGTCCGAGTTTCGAAGGTCCTCCCGAAGGGCTGTCCGAGTGCCCGCTCGAGTTTCGAAGGTCCTCCTGAAGGGCTGTCCGCGACACCGTCCGGAGGACTGTTCGACCGCCTCCCGGAGGGCTGTCTGAGGAGCAGATGAGGGTATACATCCTCGCGGTTGGGAGGTTGTAAATCCTAGTTGCGGGGATCTGCTCCGCCGATCGTCGTTTCCACTGTAGTTTCGGTCTTAGTTCATTGAATTCCACTGTAGTTAAAAAGAAAGATGAAATTTCGCAGACGAAAGGGCAATGCAGATATGATCTGCACGGGGGTCATGCGTATGACGAAGTTTAGTATGGGGCTCAAGATTTTATTATCTCGTGTTTCATACACCCTGGAACGTTAATCTAGCGACTTGTATTATCATACTTGATGATGGACGTGGGTAGCTTCGGCTTGTTTCGAAACCTTAGAAGCCACGTAAAACAAGTTTTTTTGCATGAACCGATTAGAAACGTCTAACTTGGTTTTGCAGGAGGGTTTGCATGTGCATGTGATGTGGTATAGCAGTGCTCATAATAATTTGATTATGTATGCGATGACTATATAATGTAAATTAATTGACATGGCCTGCGTGTCATGATTCGGCCAGATGGCTGGAGCCATATGATTGCACTTTAATGACCTGCGTGTCAACCTTGCTGTAATGCATTATTTTGTTAGCTATAGATATAGCAATATTATCTGGTGCATCGACAAGGTGGTGGCAATCTTCGCGAAGGTGAACACCGACGCGAATGCCGAAGACGAAGAAATGAAAGACTTCTCCGTCAGAAAGGGCTATACCATATCATGCTATTATGAATTGCCTGAGATGTTTATCCCTTATGATGCACCCTTCTTGATTGCGCGGTAGTCACTTTTATTAGGGAGATCTCTCACTTAAAATACCAAGTAGTTAGTGTTCTCCCAAGTGTAGCACCGTCACGACACCTATCTTTTCGGGGTGCGCCGTGTCACACGGGTACGAACGATTAGAGAAGTGTGAGGCGGGTGAGTTGAGACCTCGCAGCGAGATCACTTGGTTGTCTTGACGTTCAGGCATGGCCGTCATAAGCTCGGAACACACGCATCGAAAGATGAACAAGAGTCACATAGAGATGTGATTGGCAAGTTGGCCTACCGGTTGAGATTTTTCGTCATCAGTGTTGTTACACCAATGACGAACAATTGAAATGTGGGTCTTGTATCACTCACAATCAATTTTGAGAGATATTGATTTGAGTGGGAGTGCACTGTTGAATTAACATGTTTAATTCTTAGTGTAATTAATTATGAACATTGTCTAAGTGTTATATGCAAAATAGTTGTAGAATAATGGCTCGCGTTTCCACCTTCCCTATTAAAATTGAATAGCTGTTAAATATCTGGTTAAAACTTTACGATTGGTAACGTAATATGAGGATTGTCCTCAAAAGTGCCGAGAAGGACTTTGTCCTATCGCATGCTTTCCGTATCCTCCCGCTAATGCTATGGATCATGTGACTCTCGTCCTTTGATCCAAAAGCTAGAATTCTGTTACGGTCAAGTGAAATATGTTTGCTTCCATGAAACTCGAACTTCGAAAGTTTGGGATAGTTATGTGATATTCATGGAACTGGAAATTAATTTTCAGATACAAACAAAGGCTGAAAGATATGAAATATCCAAAGCAATGTTTGATTGCAAATTATTAGTAAAGTGTTTACTATGCATTAGACTGATAAGAGAGGGATCCAGAAGAACGCCTGTCATATAATGAAAGGTGAATAGAACAACAACTTAAAGAGAAAGGAACTGTCCAAAGGGTGTTAGTATGACTTACACGCCTAGGAAGTCCGGGGCTAACGCCACTCTTAAGTTGGGTGCTTCTTTTGCGAGTAGGAGAAATACTAAAAGTTAAACTGTTAGAAGTATAAAGGCGGAAAGAAAGATGACTGGAATATCCAGCTCATGTATGAATGTCATACAAGTTTTTGATGTATAGTAGGCTGGTCAAAGATATAGTTCTTGGGAATTATGGTTAAACATGTTAATCACTAATTCTTGGGTATTGTGAGTTAATCACAAAGATACCCACTCGATTGCATTCTGTTACGAATCAATGTAAGAGCTACTATGGCCTAAAAGGCTAGCCAGAAATGAGGTTAAGGTATACACAGGGAACATAGTAAATGTTACTATACCTTCCATCGGTGTATTGCCGTCTGTATTTATTTTCATAATTAATTTAGAGTTTTACAAAATCTATCCCATTGCATAAGGTATCTTGCAAGAAGGTTGTTCATAAGAGAACTTTTTATGTTCGATGTTATGAATAACACAAGGGCCATACTTTCATTATGAATGAGATGTATGTTATGAATATTGATAATAATACAATACCTCTCGGTTTACTTTCATAATTCATTTTAGAGTTTCATACACTTTAGCCCATTCCACAATGTTTGTTGCAAAATAGTTGTTCATAAAAACAACAATTGTTGTTAAGTATTATGAATAACATGAAGGGCCATGCTTCCATCCAAGATAGATGTATGTTATGAATATTGATGGTAATATAATACATCCATAACACTGACGCTAAATGTCGCAAGACTATGAGAATACCACACATGTGTGGCACTGTATTTGGTCACATTGGAGAAACCCGCATGGAAAAATTCCATTGTGATGGATTTTGAAGTCGTTTGATTTTGAATCATCCGACACTTGCAACTTTTCTCCGAAAAGTGAAGTGACTGAAATACCGTTCACAGGCCATAAGGAACGAGAAACAAACTTATTGGTGATCATACATTTTGATGTGTGTAGTTCAATAAATGTTGTTGCAAGTAGTGGATATATATATCATCAGAAATGACTCAAGTTGATATATGGATATTTGCTTGATGAGACGTAAGTCTGGATCTTTTGAAATCATTCGAAAGGTTTTTAAAAATGAAGTAGAAGTTATTGTAACAAGAAAATTATGTTTCTGCAATTTGATTGCACAAAGGAATATTTGAGTTACATGTTTAGCGAATGTCTGATGAGTTGTGAAAGGGGTTTCATAACTTGCACCTCCCGGAACACCACTGCAAGTGAAAAGTCCGTGGAGATGTAATCTAACCATTTATGACATGGTAAGGTCAAAGATGACATAAATAAATTTGCCATTATCCTTTTTAAAGTGATGCTTTAGAGACTGCGGCTTTTACACTAAAAAGAGCTACATCGGGTCTGTTGAAATGAAGCCATGGTATGGTACGCCCAACCATGTTATATCTCTTCTTAACATTTGGAATATGGGGCTTGTGTAAAAGGTTACAAACCTATTCCAAATCAGACAAGTGCTACTTTGTAGCACTAGTAGAAAAAGGACCTTTAGTCCCGGTTCATAAGGGCCTTTAGTCCCGGTTCTGGAACCGGGACTAAAGGGTCGTTACACGAACCGGGACTAAAGGCCCTCCACGTGGCCGCTGCCTGGAGGTCCACCTTTAGTCCCGGTTGGTAACACGAACCGGTACTAAAGGAAATTTTATGATTTTTTTTTGAAATTTTTTTTATTTTCAAATTTCTGAATTATTTTAACCTCTAATCTCTAATCACCCCTCATCACTGCTCAATTTAACCTCTAATCTCTAATCACCCCTCATCATTCCAAATCATCTAACTTCCCGGACGGTCACCCATCCTCTCACTACTCCAGCCTGAGCATGCTTAACTTCCGGGTTCTATTCTCCCTCGTTTCCAAGTCTGCACTTGTTGTTTTCCTGACAATAGTAAGATGTCAATCCTATTAACCCTCAGGAATTTAGCTTGAGCATTAAGTCACACATTTCACTGTTTGAGTTTGAAACTATTGTTCTAAAAAACAATAATTATTTAGTAACACTAATATTTCTTGAATAAGTAGTTTGACCATAGTTTGACCACAGTTTGACCACAGTTTGACCAGATTTGACCAAAATTCAAAAAAACTGAAATAATTATTTCGTAACACTAATATTTCTTGAATAATTAGTTTGACCACAGTTTGACCAGATTTGACCAAAATTCAAAAAAACAGAAATAATTATTTAGTAACACTAATATTCTTGAATAATTATTTAGTAACACTAATACTTCTTGAATAAGTAGTTTGACCATAGTTTGACCAGATTTAACAAAAATTCAAAAAAACTGAAATTTGAGCATAACTTTTTTTCCTTTTAGAATTTGAGGATTCTAAAAATTTCCTAACTGGTACATGTAGTAACATAACTACATCTGGAAGGATTTTAATTTTTGAAGTTTTTATCATTTTCTTTTGCTTTTTACAAAACTGAAAAGGCGATCCACGGGGGGGGGGGGGGGGGGGTAGAGTTTGAAAATGGGACCTTTACTACCGGTTCGTGCCACGAACCGGTACTAATGCCTCAGACCCCATTAGTACCGGTTGGTGGCTCGAACCGGGACTAAAGGTCTAACCTTTAGTACCGGTTGGTGCCACGAACCGGTACTAATGGGCATCGCACCCTTTAGTCCCGGTTCGTGGCACCAACCGGGACTAAAGGCCCCATTTGAACCGGGACTAATGCCTGTACGGTGCCCTAGCCGCTCGAACCGGGACTAATGCTCACATTAGTCCCGGTTCGTAATGCAACCGGGATTAATGCTCTTTTCTGGCCGAACCAAAGCCCTGTTTTCTACTAGTGTAGGTTATACCAAAATGTTGGGTATTCCTCCGTCACTATAGCGAGGCAAATAGTTTTGCCACGAAACGGTGTGCTTTTAAAGAGAATGGTTCTTTCAAAAAGGTGAGTGGGAGAATAGTGCAACTCGACGAGATAAACAGTATCTTCGTCATCAGATCAAAGGAAAGAGACCTTGAAAGTAATTCCAGAGTTTCCTACTACGACTGATACGAAATTCTCTACAATAAAATGTATGAACTTCGGTCGAACATGTAGCTGAACCACGTAGGCAAGGATCGTGCAAACCTCTCATCTGCGCAAACGAGATATTGTTGTTAGACAACATTATACCTACGATACACAAGGAAGCATTGATGGGCCCTGACTCCGGAATTGGCTAAATGCCAATACAACCCGAGTTAGTTTCCATATAAGTGATTCAAGATTAAAACCTTGATACACCTTTCGAAAGACTTAGAGTCTAACGAATATTTATGGAACTTAAAACTGATACGGATAAAAATGTTTTATCCATAAAGCTCGACTTGTTGAAATAACAAGTTCAAGAGTTGACTACGATGAGGTTGTTTTCATCGTAGCGATGCTTAAAGTCGGTTCAGGTTGAACTAGCAATTAATACATATTTCAATCATGAGATATGAAACATGGATGACAATAGGATTTCCATCTGATGGAAATGAAACCAAGGAATTGCATGTGTTACAGTCCAAGGCATTTTGTCTATCCAGAGGATGCTAGTGAGGGTGCAAACTTCAGAGTTCCAGCGATGGACAGAAGAGAGCAAAATGGAGTTAGAATCTTCGTGCTTTGATGAAATGGTCAAAGGGTTTTGACTTCATCAATGGGTAACGAAGATGCCTGTAATTCAAGAAAGTAAGTGGGAGCATAATAATATTTCTAAAAACCTTGTGTGCTTGACACATTGTTAATTGGAAATAAATTTCTTGACACAAATTAGGACTTCATTTGAAAATAGTTTTTCGATGAAGTGCTTAGGCTAAATAGCCTCAATATTAGGCATGATGATCTATGGAGATAGATTTACCTAATGGGGCTAAGCAATGAATACGTGTTGACAAGATGCTAAAACCTTTTAGCATTTAAAACGCCAAGGAGTGATTCTTGCCGAAGTCACATGGAAAGAGTTTTTGCAAGACTCGGTGTCCCAAAACACTGATGAGTAAAATACATGATGGAGATTCCACACACTCTTGTGTTTGGACTAATCATGTATTCCATGGTATGTAAAACAACCAGATATGTCCGATACTCCCAAGGTGTTGCGAGTATGGATACCAAAGTGATCAAATTACTGATCATGGGACAACAGTGAAAGATGTCACAGAGTACTAGAGTAAGTACTGATGACATGGTTTTCTCGCAAGCAGAGATCATGAAGAGTTCGTTGTAAAATGTTACATCGATACAGTCTTCATATTTTCTCCATATGATTTTCGATTTAAATCAAGGGTTTTGTGTAACACACAATGTGGTGGCACAGTTAGTTGGAATTTGTTCAAACTAGTTACTGTGGCGAATTCTATAACAAAGGCTAAGTATATTGACGCTTTAGAAGCGACAAAGAAGATGTTGAATCATATAGTTCATTCATGAACTTAGTATGGTTCCAAGATGGCTTTTGACAATGGGACACTACTGCAGATAGTTGCTCCATAACTCAGTCTGAGGAATCCAGGTTCGACCTGTGATTCACATACATACAAAGCCAAGTACACACAAAATATGAATTTTGTGAAAACATGAAAACGCGAGGACATGCAAAGATACACACGGAGCTGAAGTCGTCAGATCCGTTGGACATAAGGCTATACCACAAGTGAAGCATATTTACACCGGTGTGCCACAGGTGTGAAGTGCATTAGCATAAGCTAGATTATTGTCTCTAGTGCAAGTGGGAGTCTGTAGGAGATATGCCCTAGAGGCAATAATAAATGTTATTGATTATCTCCCTGTTCATAATTATGTTTATGTTCCATGCTATAACTGATGTGGTTCCCGAGCCCGTATATCCATAAAGGCTCTGGGGAGAACCCATATGCACGTGTGGAATAATAAACGGTAAAATGTATTCCTAGTCGTGCCTCTAAGACTAGCTCAAGTGTTGCATGATGATTATGTTTTCCCAATCATGGGCATGTCTATGCCATGCAACTTTGAGGGCACAATGTCAGGAAGGACATTTGTGTTGAATCGACCCAAATTGATGTTATGCTATGAGATACATTCGTCACAAGTTAATGGTTTATAACACAGAGATAGTTAATGTTTGCATAGTTCCTTAGACCATGAGAGTATCGAGTTTCTTCATGCTTGCTTCATGAACTTTGGGGTTTGTT
This sequence comes from Triticum aestivum, assembly GCF_018294505.1. Classification (NCBI taxonomy): domain Eukaryota; kingdom Viridiplantae; phylum Streptophyta; class Magnoliopsida; order Poales; family Poaceae; genus Triticum; species Triticum aestivum. Next base: position 19,620,053 of record NC_057814.1, on the reverse strand, counting down.
AAACGTCATTCGTAACTGGATGGCTATTACGGTGGCTTACGGGTTCATGGGAAAGTATGTTAAGTAACTTGATAGCTCGAGATTGGGATTTGCTCCTCCGACGATGGAGAGATATACTCGGGCCCTCTCGGTGTTACGGTGTCCATCATCGTCTGGCCAGACACCTTTGTGATTTGATCACGGGGATGCCGGAACACGGAAACGAAAAGAGAACAAAACCGGTAACGAGGTAACTTGCATGGTGGACAAATTGTTCGTCCACGGGGATGCAATAAATCTCACCTCAGGTGTTTGTGATATATCGTGAAGCAACAGGAATAGCTCACCGCAACTGGAGGTTCACTCGAATATCCATTCGTGTGGGTATAGGGGTCAATATGGGTGTCCACGGCTCCGATGTTGATCATTGATCGGAATGGGTTCCAGGTCATGTCTATACTTCACCGAACCTATAGGGTCACACGCTTAAGGGTCATCTATCTGCTGAATACTAGACAGGAAGTCTGAGAGAAAATCACCGAAAAAGTTTCGGACAGCGGAAAAGTTCCGCAGAGAGAGGTCACCGGATGAGTTCTGGTGAAACTGAAAAGTTGTTTCAGGGGATACCATAAAGTCAAATTGGTTTCGGCACATGCCTGATAATTCTTGGAGGGTGCCAGAATCATTCTGGAAGCTTTCTGGAATTTTCCGGGATAATAACCGGATATGCTCCGGAGCTGCCGGAACCACTTCAGATGCTTTTCGCAGATGAAAATCACTAAACCGGAATTGTTTCGGAACGCGTTGAAAATAATTTTGGTGGGTATTGAAAATGTTCTAAGCCCACACAAATATTTTCAGTTCGAACGGACGCTCAAAAATGTCGTCGTGAATAGAGAAAATCAACTTTATGGTTACTTTATGGAAAGCCACCTTTTGGGGCTTTGCTCCAAAAGATCTTGGAGATGACATGGATGGATAGGAGCCAATTTTTGGGCCCCTCATGGGGGTGTGGCCGGCCACATGGGGTATCCCCTCTTGGGGACCCTCTTGTTCATTGGTTTCACTCCTAGGTCCTTGCGGAAGGACTTCATTCATGTGCATTTTGGGTTTTTGTGTGAAACTACCCTACCCCTTGGGATTTCCTATAAATAGAGGTGGAGGGGCAGCCCTCCACACTCACTCTTTCTCACATACATGCCATTGCAATGATCTAGCTTCTTCTCTCCCTCCCAGCGAAATAGTTTTGTAGTGCCGAAAGGCTGTCTAGGTTCCGGCAGAAACTAGTTCTGGACGGCGAAGCCCTGCCGGATAGATGACACCGTATGTGTGCAACTCTGTAGAGAGATCGTAGTTTCGGTCTTAGTTCGTGAGTGCCTCCCGAAGGGCTGTCCGTGTGACCGGCCGAGTTTCGAAGGTCCTCCCGAAGGGCTGTCCGAGTGCCCGCTCGAGTTTCGAAGGTCCTCCCGAAGGGCTGTCCGCGACACCGTCCGGAGGACTGTTCGACCGCCTCCCGGAGGGCTGTCTGAGGAGCAGATGAGGGTATACATCCTCGCGGTTGGGAGGTTGTAAATCCTAGTTGCGGGGATCTGCACCGCCGATCGTCATCGACTCTACTTCCCGCTGCGCTACGAGTCGGTAACGAAAAAGATCAAACCTTGTATGCAGTCTCCATAGTGGTCCTGGGCTGGTGCGTAGGTCGGAAATTTTTTGTTTTCTGCTGCGTTACCCTACAGTCTCCTCCGACTCAGAAGACGACGAGTGAGTGTTGCCGCTGCAGGGTCGCCGCCGCACCCGGAGAGCTCCGGTGAGCTCAGATTTTGCTTAGTTATATGGTACGGCGGTGTGGCATTATAGTATATGTAGTGATAATCGCTCTATGTGCCCATGATCAAACTATGAATATGCTATGTGTTCTTCAATTTCGCCCGCGAATGATTTGTTTTGAATTTTACGGATTCAAATACGGTTTCTGTTCGGCCGCAGCCGAAATGGCCCCTCGAACCCCTGCTTTCCCTGCCCTTATACCGCGTTTACAGTTCGCGAGTATAAGGGGTCGGCTAGAGTTGCTCTAAGTGTAGTAATTTTGCTGTTATGTACGAATAGTACTTTTTCTTTGAGAAAAAAAAAGAAGTACTACAAAGTCCACTTCCATTTTGCAGTGCAAGTGGGTGATAATTGATGAGAGAGTTACTGCCCCACGTCTTGACCAAAACGCGATAAGAAGAGCAACCGCGTTGGGTTGGACTTGGATCGGGTTCACATTCACACTGAACACGCCACACACAGGGAGGGTCGACGCTCGGCCTCCCCCGTTCACACTCACACTCCAGCCAGCTTGGTCTCTCCACGCTCCACACCGACCTCGCCGGCGGCGGCGATCGATGGCCGGGGTCAACCCAGCACCAGCAGGTAGCCACCACTCAGATCGTGCTCGATTAGTACGTGGGGGAGTCTAAAAACGTCTCTCTTCTCCCGATTTCTTCTTACCCGCTGCTATCCATGTGTGGCAGGCTGGAGCGGCGGCGACGGCGACGGCCACTGCGAGGACTGCGCCGGCGGCGACGGGAAGCAGTTCGTCATCGTCGCCTCAGAGGGCTTCCGCGACCACGCGGTGAGAGCTCCATTTATTCCCTTCAGTTAGTCCCACTGCCGGGCCGGTCATTTATCCCCTTCACTTACCTTCCATTGCATAGATTCCTTCCAATTTGAGGTTTTGAGGTGCTCAAAGCTTGAAAAGAATGTGCGATTGGTTTCGTTTCGTAGCTCCATTGTTGCCGTGTGCGCAGATCCACGATAGAATTGTTTCGGTTAGGTTATTGGTGTCCCGGCAGATTTTAGGCAAGCGATAATCTAGGGAAAAAAAATAGACGCACCCAATACAAAAGTTCTGAATAGGGTTTGAACAGGGTGTCGCACTGAATGGATCAATGTACAATTATCCTCTAAAGCGTGATTTCAACCTTTGCTAAATTCATGAGATTGCTCCAGATCACAGCTGAAGACGCTTATACTGGAAAAAAAAGTGCCGATTCTATACATTGTCCAACCCTATGCAAAATGTTACATAGTGTTGTTTATGCGTGAGGTTCGTAAGATGACTTATTCGCTTGGTTGAACTTTTGAATAGATTGGTCACTTTGCTATGTTTTCCCGGTGAAAACTGATCCTGTGCTACTGATTGATGTAACCTCCACCGATTAAAACAGTGAAGAAAACAAGGTGACCTGACAGTTGTTTGCTGTGTCTCGCCCAAATAATGCTTGATGCTTCTTCGAGAATCCCCAACCAATGGGGTCATGTAGCATATCAGTATTTTCAAGTAATAGCTAGAAAACTAATGTAAACGATATGGTCCAGGTATTGTGAATTGTGACTTGCATGTAGCAGCAGAAAAGAGATTTTTTTAATACTCATGGAATATACTTTTAACCTTTTTATTCCTTTTAAAAAACTATTGGATACTTGAGCAATTTTATATCTTAGCTACATTGTGCCGTGTCGACGATTCAATTGTTTCGGTTAGGCTATTTTTTTGGTGGGGTGGGGGGTCAGGGTGATGAAAATTTTGACTGGAAAGAAACGTTTGGCTCTGGTCTTAGCTACAGTATCGGTCATCCTACAAGTACCAAATGGGCAAGGTGTGAACAATATGCATTTTTGAAGTTAAGTAATTAATAGTCCATAATGGAGTACCACGTGATGGACATTTAGTAAGTTCATTTAAGCTAGAGATTACTCATTTTACCTGATCCAGATGAATTGGCAATAATATATGGCACTTGTTTAAGCGAAAATATAGGTTGGGAGCGATGGCATTATGGATCAGCAAATTCACAAAGTGCGATGTAGAGATAAATAGATAGGTCTTGGTTGATTCACAATACCTCATCGATGGATGGTATTAAACATCTTACCTAGCAAGAATAAAAACTATATATTATTAAGGATGCACGATATATTCGTCACTCCTATTTCAGTTATTAAGCACACAGAAGTGGTGCAAACAAAATTTATACTACTACTTTTTCAAATCATTATGAATTGTTGCGTGTGACAAATCCTATATCTCTAACCAAAATGAAGCTTCCTTGTCCTTGGACAGTCCATACCGCCAGAGGTTGGGAGCCATCTCAGGAATATGATTCGTGATATAGAGCATGTCAAGCTTGAAGCTCCTGATGGCCGGACGTACGATGTTAAGATTATGATGTTCTATAAGATGTTTCTCTTTACATCTGGAGAAACATCTGGATGGCAAGAGTTTGTAGATGCAAATGAAATTCAAGAAGGTCACTCGATTGTGTTTGTGTATCGTGGGAACTCCACCTTCAGAGTTAATATATCCAATATATCTGGCCATGAGAATCCTTCTTCCTTCTCTGAACCACCTCCCAAGATCTTCGGAGCCGTTCCTCCTCCCCGCACTTCTTGTGTGTTAGAGTCTAGTCTGCGCTAATCACTCGATCACACAAGGAAAAATTCTATGGATTTTGCGTCGCGTGCAAAACTTGCGACTTTTCTTTTTTTTTCTTTCTCTATTTATCGGGTATAGAAGGAAACGGAGTGGCCTATAGTTTCCTCGCGCCACGACCCTGACCACTCGTGCCATCCCACGAGTTCGCGTCGTGCTAAACCACCCGAGCTAAACGCATGGGCTAATGTGACGTGGTCACATCGTGCTACAGGCCCATGCAGCCTACATGCAAGGCACGCACAAGTCGCGGGCTCTAAGCTGGAAACAAGCTAACTACTACGAGTTTATTCTTAGCAACTAGATTAGCTAACAAAACACCCCCCTAATCTTGTAGCTGCCTGCTTATTTCTGTCTTGCCGATTCTTCTCCTCTGCTCCAGGAACCTGATGCGTCCGAATGCCTTCGTGAGAGTGTCGGCGAGCTGATCATTGGTGCAGATGTAGTTGATGTAGATGCGCCCCTTTTCCACGCACTCGCGAATGAAGTGATAACGCAGCTCGATGTGCTTACTTCGATCATGGAAGACTGGGTTCTTCGCAAGAGAGATGGCCGACTTGTTATCGACCAGTAACCTTGGCTGCTTGACGTTGGCATTCAGCATCTCTCCAACCAGCCGAGCTAGCCAAATGCCTTGGCAAGCAGCAGTAGTGGCGGCCATGTACTCGGCCTCGCATGAGGAGATCACCACCACACGCTGCTTCCGGGACGGCCAGCTTACGGGGCTGCCGCCAAGGAAGAAGAGCACTCCCGTCGTGCTCCTCCTGTCGTCGATGTCGCCGGCGTGGTCCGAGTCACTGTACCCCGTGAGCTCCGGCGTGCCCTTCATGCGGACGTAGGCACAACCCTAGTCAATCGTGCCAGCCATGTACTTCAGCAGCCTCTTCACCGCTGCGTAGTGATTTGATGCTGGCGCCTCCATGAAACGGCTTAGATATCCGACGGCGAAGGAGATATCTGGCCTCGTGTGTACGAGGTAACGCAGCCCTCCGATGATGCTGCGGTACAGGGTGCCGTCCACCGGCTTCTCCTTGCTGTCCCTGCTCATTTTCAGCCGCGCCTCCATCGGCACGTTGCCGGGGTTGCAGTCGTCCATCGGGGCGCGCTCGATGCCGAGGTAGTAGCTGAGCCGCCCGAGGTCGCTCATACGAAAGAGCGAGGTCATCTGGCGCTAGAAAGAGCTGATCTCCGACGGGTCCGAGCCGGTGATGATAAGGTCGTCGACGTACACACCGACGAGCAGCAGCTTGGTTCCCTCTCCACGCCGGTACACAGCGTGCTCGGACGGGCAGCGCTCGAAGCCCAGGGAGCGCAAGCTTTCGTCGAGTTTGGCGTTCCACGCCCTCGGCGCCTGACGAAGCCTGTACAACGCCTTCCGTAGGCGCAGCACCTTCTCCTCCTTGCCGGGCACGGCGTACCCCGGCGGCTGGACGACGTAGACCTCCTCGAGTAGGTCGCGGTTCAAGAAGGCGGACTTGACGTCCATGTGATGCACCGGCCAGGCGTGGTGCGCAGCGAGGGCGATCAAGACGCGCACAGAGTCCATCCGCGCCACCGGCGCGAACACGTCCTCGAAGTCCACTCCCTGAACTTGGACGTATCCCTTCGCCACCAGCCTTGCCTTGCGCTTCACCACCGAGCCATGGGCGTCCTTCTTGAGCTTGTACACCCACTTGAGGCCTATAGCGCGGTGTCCAGGCGGGAGCTCCGTGAGTTCCCACATGCGGTTGTCGACAATGCTCCGCATCTCCTCGTCCATGGCGCGCCGCCACCCTGGTTCCTTCTCCGCCTCAAGATACGAGTCTGGCTCTTCCCCTGCAAACAGGCAGAGAGGACTGTACACCGTATCGACCTCCTCCGTGGTGTCCCACAGGTTCTCCAACGCGCGGTAACGCCGTGGCGCCTCCACATCAACAGATGGCACGGACACACCAGTGGGCGGGGAAGCGAACTCAATGCCGGGCGTTGCTGGGACTGGCGTCGTGGATGCCGGCGTTGTTGGAGTAGCTGGCGTGGCATCTTTGGCAGCGACCGTGGGAGTCGTCGGAGGTGAAGAGGTCGCCGCCGATGCGGCGTCATGTGCATCGTAGGGGTCGGCCCGCAGGCCGTGCTCGAGCTCGACGGTGAACGTCTCCAGCGTTGATGAGTGGTTCTCTCCACCCGTGTTGGCGTGCCAATCCCACGCGCCGTCCTCGTCGAAGACGACATCCCTCGAGACATGCACGCGGTTCGTCCAGGGATGCAGCACACAGTACGCCGCCGAGCCGGGCTCGTACCCCAGGAACACCATGGGCACACTCTTGTCATCAAGTTTCTTCAGGCTTGGTTTCGTTACCTTGACGTGTGCGATGCATCCAAAGGTGCGTAGGTGCTGAACGCTTGGACGACGCTCACACCACGCCTCGTGTGGTGTCATCTTCTCAACGCTCTTTGTCGTGAATCTGCTGAGGAGATACACGGCCGTCGTTACGGCCTCGCCCCAGAAGCGTCCCGGCATGCCCTTGGCCTTCAAAATGCTGCGCACCATGCCGACGATCGTTTGGTTGCGCCTCTCCACTACGCCGTTTTGCTGGGGTGTGTAGGGCGCGGTGAGCTGCCGTCGCACCCCCTGGTCGGCGAAGTACTCGCCGAGGCTGTGGGAGGTGAATTTGCCACCTCGATCTGTGCGCAGCACCTTGAGCTTGTGCCCGGACTCGAGCTCCGTCATGGCCTGGAACCGCTTCAGCACCGCCGACGCCTCGTCCTTGGCAGCGAGCAGTACCAGCCACATACGCCTGCTGTGGTCATCGACCAACAGGAGGAAGTACCTCTTCCCACCCGGCGTTGGTGGGCTGATTGGTCCACACAAGTCCGCGTGGACCAGCTCCAGTGGTGTCGTGGCTCGGTTGAGTGCCCTGTCGGGGAAGGATGTGCGTCGATGCTTGCCGGCGAGGCAGGCCTCGCACACCCGATCAGCCTCGTCGACGAGTGGTAGGCCATGCACATGCCATCCCGGGCAAGTTGACGTAGAGCCCGGAAGTTGACATGGCCGTAGCGCGCGTGCCACCACCACGCGTCGCACACCGGCCGCGCCGGAGTGAGCTGCAGAGCCGGCCAGAGTTGCGCTCCACACGAGCGAGGAGACGCCCTCCCGGCTCACGAAGCTGGAGTACACCGTGATGTATGTTTGTCTCGTAGGCAATTTCATCTAACTGCCCGATGCTAACTATGTTGCTACACAGTCGCGGTATAAAATACAACTCGGATAATACAAGATGCTCACCATTGCGGCATTGAACAGTATCGTGCCCTTACCTTTGATGTGCACAGCCGATCCGTCGCCGAGCTTGACCATGCCGCGCACCCCGGTGTCTAGCTCGGAGAAGATGTCTCGCTGTCCGGACATGTGGTTGCCAGGGCCGGTCCTGAGATTTTGAGGGCCCGGGGCCAGGGCCGGTCCTGAGATTTTGGGGGCCTGGGGCCAGGGCCGGTCCTGAGATTTTGGGGGCCCGGGGCAAGACTAAAACTCGGGGCCTTAACATGTCTGCCATAACAATAAAAATGAATATACGTATATATGAAATATTTATTGATAACACTTAAAATCCATCTAAAATTAGTATGCATATCAAATAATTTATACATATTCTTAAAATTTTCTTCTAACAATCCTGATGCAAAGTCAATTATGATGGGGTTGATGTCAATATTATCCAATAATTTCTTCTTGATGCATATCAATTGTTGCCGAATCATTTAACCTCTCTGAACCATATTGTTTACCTCAAATAGTTCTTCAGCAATTTCAACTTTGGAAGCTAGTCACAGACATAGTAAATAAGATGTGATAAAGAATGGAGATATTAGGGTAACAATCAACTTCTTGGACATGCTCAAAAATCTCCATAGCTCACATTACACCATCTGGCAAAGTTAATTTTATAGTCTTCAATTCAAGAATAAGATCACATACCTCAACTTCTCATGAACCATCAAGAGAGAAAGTTTCTGGAAATTTTGTGCATCACTCTTCAAGTTCAATATCATGCGACTTCATGGTCCGCCCGAGCACATATAATCCGAATATATATATATATATATATATATATATATATATATATATATATATATATATATATATATAATCACCATGAGTTCTTTAAATCTACCTTTCAAAGAAGTGATCGCCATATCAACAAAACAAAAGAAGAAATACTTAACTTCCCCCGCAAAAGACGATTTAACTTGAAAAGCCTTCTCAGCTTCTAGGATTTCTTCTTGATAATCACTTTCGCCATACATATTTCCGCACTGTGATTGTACATGTCATCCACAACTTTCTTCCTTCTCCTTTTATCACTACCAGATGGACACTTCCTCCTAAACGGCATAATAAGATACAATGTTGAAAATAAATATTAGAAAATACATCAATTGACAATTGTCGAACGGTGCCGATGTGCCGGCTGTTCATCTAGGAGACTAGGAAGTAGGAACCGCGGTATGAAATATAAGATATGAGATATACTTTAGGAGACATGATTTTCAGCACCCGGATGCCCCTATACCCTCTATGCTCACCCAGAGGGTCGAATTGTTGATGGACGGAGAGCAAAGTGATGTTGCGCTGGCCGCCGGGGAAATGAAATCGGCGGACGACCTGACTGAATTAGAAAGGAAAAATCGATCTAGGGGAAAATGGAAAAGGAGCGCCATACGCAGAGTCGCAATTAGCAAAGAGGCAAGAGACAAACATCGGCGGCCGCTGGCAAATTGGAAAGCGCTGCATGAATGCGTGCGTGATGGAACCGAAGGGGATCAATCAGTTCCTTCTTTTGCCGAGTGCACGTACTAACCTAAGGAAAGAATCGGAACTTCCTTCTTTTTCTACGTGCATGTACTAAATGAACGAATCGATCGCTGGCTCATCCTCCGTGACTCGCTGCGTGCGAACGTTCCGTTGGGCCATAGGCCATAGCCTGAGGGGCCCCTCGATTTTGGGGGCCCGCCCCCCCCCCCCCCCCCCCCCTCCCCAGGGCCGGCCCTGCCCGGGGCGAGACTAAAACTCGGGGCCTTAACATGTCTGCCATAACAATAAAAATGAATATACGTATATATGAAATATTTATTGATAACACTTAAAATCCATCTAAAATTAGTATGCATATCAAATAATTTATACATATTCTTAAAATTTTCTTCTAACAATCCTCGATGCAAAGTCAATTATGATGGGGTTGATGTCAATATTATCCAATAATTTCTTCTTGATGCATATCAATTGTTGCCGAATCATTTAACCTCTCTGAACCATATTGTTTACCTCAAATAGTTCTTCAGCAATTTCAACTTTGGAAGCTAGTCACAGACATAGTAAATAAGATGTGATAAAGAATGGAGATATTAGGGTAACAATCAACTTCTTGGACATGCTCAAAAATCTCCATAGCTCACATTACACCATCTGGCAAAGTTAATTTTATAGTCTTCAATTCAAGAATAAGATCACATACCTCAACTTCTCATGAACCATCAAGAGAGAAAGTTTCTGGAAATTTTGTGCATCACTCTTCAAGTTCAATATCATGCGACTTCATGGTCCGCCCGAGCACATATAATCCGAATATATATATATATATATATATATATATATATATATATATATATATATATATATAATCACCATGAGTTCTTTAAATCTACCTTTCAAAGAAGTGATCGCCATATCAACAAAACAAAACAAGAAACACTTAACTTCCCCCGCAAAAGACGAGAAATATTTAACTTGAAAAGCCTTCTCAGCTTCTAGGATTTCTTCTTGATAATCACTTTCGCCATACATATTTCCGCACTGTGATTGTACATGTCATCCACAACTTTCTTCCTTCTCCTTTTATCACTACCAGATGGACACTTCCTCCTAAACGGCATAATAAGATACAATGTTGAAAATAAATATTAGAAAATACATCAATTGACAATTGTCGAATGGTGCCGATGTGCCGGCTGTTCATCTAGGAGACTAGGAAGTAGGAACCGCGGTATGAAATATAAGATATGAGATATACTTTAGGAGACATGATTTTCAGCACCCGGATGCCCCTATACCCTCTATGCTCACCCAGAGGGTCGAATTGTTGATGGACGGAGAGCAAAGTGATGTTGCACTGGCCGCCGGGGAAATGAAATCGGCGGACGACCTGACTGAATTAGAAAGGAAAAATCGATCTAGGGGAAAATGGAAAAGGAGCGCCATACGTAGAGTCGCAATTAGCAAAGAGGCAAGAGACAAACATCGGCGGCCGCTGGCAAATTGGAAAGCGCTGCATGAATGCGTGCGTGATGGAACCGAAGGGGATCAATCAGTTCCTTCTTTTGCAGAGTGCACGTACTAACCTAAGGAAAGAATCGGAACTTCCTTATTTTTCTACGTGCATGTACTAAATGAACGAATCGATCGCTGGCTCATCCTCCGTGACTCGCTGCGTGCGAACGTTCCGTTGGGCCATAGGCCATAGCCTGAGGGCCCCCTCGATTTTGGGGGCCCGGGGCGCCGCCCCCCTACCCCTCCCCAGGGCCGGCCCTGGTGGTTGCTGGCGCCGGTGTCCAGGTACCACGACATGTCGTAGAGCTGGCCATCTGCTGCTGCGCGCGCCTGGGAGTGCTCCTCGTTGAGAAGCACGTGCTCACCGGCACCGCTCGTGCGCGCTTGCGAGGAGGAGTGCGGACTCGTGCGTGCCCTCCTGAGCCAGGTGCACCTGCTCCTTGCGCTCGCGCCGGGGCTCGGTGGAGTCACGAGAGAAGTGCCCGTTCTTGTTGCAGTTATGGCATTTCACCTTGCTCATGTCGCGGCCGCCGTTGCCGGCGCCCTCGCGGCTAGCGCCACTGCCATTGCCTTGGCTGTCGTTGCCGCGCTTCTGGTTCTGCGGCTTGCCGCGATGGCGGTTCCCTCCGCCGCTGTTGCCGTTGCCGCCACCGCCGCCGGAGCCCGAGTTCTGGCCTTGCTCGCGCTCCCGATGCCGCGCATACCACTGCTGCTCCGTCATGAGCAGTTGGCCGCCGCCGGTCTGCGCCGGGCCGTTGTTGCAGCGCTCCTCTCCAATCCACAACCGCCCGATCAGCTCCTCGACCGAGATCGTAGTCAAGTCAAGAAGTGTCTCGATCGCGACGGCGATCTATGCGTAGCGTGAGGGAACGACGCGGAGCACCTTCTGGACCACGCGTACCTCCTCCACGTTGTCCCCCAGCGTGCCCAGCTGGTTGTCCAGGGCGGTGATCCTCATGCCGAAGGCGTCGAGCGTTTCGCCGTCGCGGAAGGTGATCTGCTCGAACTCCGCGCGTAGGCGTTGCGCGGTGGCCTCGCGGACATGGTGCCACATGTTTCCACGCCCAGAAGTCGGTCACCATCATCATCACGCTCATATGCCGTCGTCGCCGATCCCACCACCGTCTTCTGTACCAACCGACTTGCGTCGATCCGTCAAACTATCTAGTCCAACCCAGCCAAACTTGTTCGACTGCAGACACATTCCAGACTCCTCAAGCCGTCACCGTGACCATCGCCATCCAAACACAAATGTGTACCAACAAAGAAAAACAAAGTGAAGTCCACATAGCCTTCCCGTGTGAACACCAAATCAGATCAACAAAGCTAACTAGCTCAAACACCTGATTCATCACACGTGTGTAGCTGGCCTCTCCTTTTCTTTTCTTTTTCCATGACAGCATCACGATCTGACTAAGCCCTTGTGCCGTAATTTTTTTCCGCCAAACAAATCTCTAGTGCATGCAACGCTCCAGTCCCGGCACAATACCAACTCTCCTGGAATTCAGCTCCGCACACGTGGCTTTCCTTGGGCCTTGCACAACCAGCTGCTTCTCCTGGGCCACTACACACCTGTACCTCGTGGCTACACAAGGGCCTTGCCCACCAAGCACGCACACAACCAGCCCCACCTGGGCCAGCCAGCTACGCCCTAGGCATGCCTACGAGCCGCCTCGTCTTTGCGCGTGCGTCCAACCCTTTGCCTGCAGCCCTGCACACGCACCTGGTGGCCACCGCCTGTACGTGTTCCGCTCGGATCAAACCGCCACGAACCCAGCAAACGTGGGTGCCGATCTCGCCGAGTTGCCGAACAAAACGCTGCTTCCGATTGCTCTTTCCATCAAACACGGTGCCGTCTTCCACGAATCTTATCTCAGTAAAATCGAGCCACTGACACGAAAGCTACCACTGCCATGCCTCCAATCGTACACATTGCATCTTGCAAGATCTCGCTGACAACTTCCACGTGTTCTCCTCTAGATCAACGATCCACAACCCGAACAACCTAGCTCATGATACCACTTGTTAGAATAAATCCGAGGCATACCGTCGATCATCCGAGGACCAAGCAATCACACGAGCATGACACCGAGATTTGTTAACGAGGTTCACCGATATGGCTACATCCCCGGGGTCTGACTACGGGCGCTCCTCCCCGTGACACCGTCACAATACCGCACACCGGCCACCCGGGCGCCGGCACACGCCGCCGGCTCCCCTTTGCGCGCCTGTGCTATTATGCTGGCATAGGTTACATCGTGTGTCTACCCCCGCTATATATGAGAGGCCTAGAATACAAGTGTCCTATTAGGACACGACTCCACATCCTATGTAAACACAATACAACTCCTATTCCAACTATAACCTATCTTGTACACAATATTCGACACAACTCTAACATGATCAATGTAAAAAACATACTTTATGTGCAGAACAAATGGTGCGTGATCCCTCTGGACATGTTGACGCCTCAACCGTCGTTGGCTATACGTTGTCCAGTGGGTGTTGTCTAACCAAAGCACAGGAGGAGAAAGTACTTGAACTGGCTCACAGAATGAGTTCTGGAATTCCTCTACATGTGGCAACCATGGCCAAAAGAAATGTCAAATTGAAGGACAGTTGTATTGTAAGTTGCATCTTTTCCAGATGATTTGTTGCCTGCGTTTGTTATACGTAGAACTTCTCCATCTTCTTAAATTTCCCCCTTTTTCTGCCTATGCAGTACATCCCTTTGAGACTTGTGGACCATTTCGAACCTGACATTATACTCAAAGACCACGAGGATAAAATACACGGTGTTCGAGCAAGGAAGCACGATGCTGACCAGATAGTCCTAGAATCTGGGTGGGCTGAATTTGTGTCTAAACAGCGCATGCAAGAGAACGACCTCATAGTTTTCAAAAAGGGGAAACCTCACATTGAAGTTTTCATCCTTGAGAAAACCTCATCATCTTTATTCATGGGAAATTGTTCCTCTGCCTAAGAAGGCACGAGAAAATCAAAGCGGCTATCAAGATGTCGTGTGAAGGCTAAGAAGAGGGCTTCAGTATCCTCCCCTTGCTCTAAATCAGGTCATAATATCGTAGTTACATGTGAAAATTTTCATTTTCCATAATTTCATATAATTTTTGGTTATTGTGTGCTCACCATAAGAAAGTGTGGGATATTTTTCAGAATATGGAGCTCCCGAGCTGAATGAAGTTGGTTCAGAACCTCCTAGCTCCACCATTTTGATGGGACCTTCACCGCGTCGTCGCTACATTTTAGCCCAACGGAAAGTTCTAACGGCCCAAGCGAGAGAGAAAGTTGAATAGAAAGTCCAGGCAATTTGTTCTGAATTTCCTGTGTTTGTGAAAGTGATGAACAAATCTGGTGTTACTTTCCGAGGACTACGCGAAATACAGCCTCTGGTGAGTTCAGAGGCCACATGTAATTTTATAATTCTCTAGTTCGTTGCTGATTCCATAACGAAAATCTTGAATTTTTTTCGAAAAGGGGACAGGGCCCCGGCCTCTGCATCAGAACGATGCATACGGCCATATTATTAAGAATAATCCAAAAGGTTTCACAAAGGTCTTCCGCTCTGAAAAGCAGAAAAGCTCACAAAGAGCAAAAGAACATAACAGGAAAAGCCACAACCGGCAAGCAAAATAAAATAAGATAGGAACCTAAAAACCTATCCTATTACATGACCGCCATCCAAACCGGTTGAAGATATCCCGAGCTACCATCTCCCAACGAACAGATCCAGTAACAAAAAAACATGGCGCACGCAACAATTAGAAGTAATGTGGACCTTGAATCAATCATTGACCTGAGTTTCCCGATTCGCAGCTGACAACCTTTTGCACTCCTGGACAGAACTTCTGCATGGAGTACGCTTCAGAATGCCTCCCGGCCGAGCAAAAATGTCTCCTTCTGCTGGAAGGTGACGACAGGGAGTGGACTGGCAAGTTGGACATCTCGGGGAAGGGCTTGAGGAAGGGAGTGAGGTGGATCTATGGAGCCTGGAGGAACTTCCTCTCACAAGTAGGGCTGGAGGAGGGAGACATCTGCCTCTTCGAGCTGGTAGACAAGAGCGTCGATTTGGTCACGATGAAAGTACACCTGATCCGCAGGTCGGTGATACAGCCATAGCTCTCGAGCTAGCACCAGTTTCCTTATCTATCTATTGTATCTAGTGTTTCTGTAAACTCTCTGATTAGACCTGTTATGAGAGAGCTTAGCTAAATGATGAGCAACTTGCCCTCCAGAAGTTGTTACACAACTCTTCTAGCATCTAATTTGGGATGGTACTGGACCTTATTACGGGTCTGTCGCTGCTACATTCACTAGTAGAAAACAGGGCTTTGGTTCGGCCAGAAAAGAGCATTAATCCCGGTTGCATTACGAACCGGGACTAATGTGAGCATTAGTCCCGGTTCGAGCGGCTAGGGCACCGTACAGGTATTAGTTTCGGTTCAAATGGGACCTTTAGTCCCGGTTGGTGCCACGAACCGGGACTAAAGGGTGTGATGCCCATTAGTACCGGTTCGTGGCACCAACCGGTACTAAAGGTTAGACCTTTAGTCTGGTTCGAGCCATCAACCGGTACTAATGGGGTTTGAGGCATTAGTACCGGTTCATGGCACGAACCAGTACTAAAGGTCCCATTTTCAAACTCTACCCCTCCCCCTATCGCCTTTTCAATTTTGTAAAAAGCAAAAGAAAATGATAAAAACTTCAAAAATTAAAATCCTTCCAGATATAGTTATGTTACTACATGTACTAGTTAGGAAAATTTAAAAACTTAAATTTGGACATGTTTTGCAAAAAGTGTAGGGAAAATGTAAAATGGCTATAACTTTTGCATACGATGTCAGAAAAAAAAATATATCAAAATGTTCAGCACGAAAATCCGCATCTGATTTTGACGGCCTACGGCCTGTTTGTAAATTTTTAGAATCCTATGGTCAAACTACTTATTCAAGAAGTATTAGTGTTACTAAATAATTATTCAAGAATATTAGTGTTACTAAATAATTATTTCAGTTTTTTTAATTTTGGTCAAATCTGGTCAAACTGTGGTCAAACAATGGTCAAACTAATTATTCAAGAAATATTAGTGTTACTAAATAATTATTTCAGTTTTTTTAAATTTTGGTCAAATCTGGTCAAACATTGGTCAAACTACTTATTCAAGAAATATTAGTGTTACTAAATAATTATTGTTTTTAGAACAATAGTTTCAAACTCAAACAGTGAAATGTGTGACTTCATGCTCAAGCTAAAGTCCTGAGGGTTAATAGGATTGACATCTTACTATTGTCAGGAAAACAACAAGTGCAGACTTGGAAACGAGGGAGAATAGAACCCGGAAGTTAAGCATGCTCAGGCTGGAGTAGTGAGAGGATGGGTGACCGTCCGGGAAGTTAGATGATTTGGAATGATGAGGGGTGATTAGAGATTAGAGGTTAAATTGAGCAGTGATGAGGGGTGATTAGAGATTAGAGGTTAAAATAATTCAGAAATTTGAAAATAAAAAAAATTTCAAAAAAAAATCATAAAATTTCCTTTAGTACCGGTTCGTGTTACCAACCGGGACTAAAGGTGGACCTCCAGGCAGCGGCCACGTGGAGGGCCTTTAGTCCCGGTTCGTGTAACGACCCTTTAGTCCCGGTTCCAGAACCGGGACTAAAGGCCCTTATGAACCGGGACTAAAGGTCCTTTTTCTACTAGTGCTACAAAGTAGCACTTGTCTGATTTGGAATAGGTTTGTAACCTTTTACACAAGCCCCATATGGAGGCTTCCAGGCAGCGGCCACGTGGAGGGCCTTTAGTCCCGGTTCCAGAACCGGGACTAAAGGTCCTTATGAACTGGGACTAAAGGCCCTTTTTCTACTAGTGATTATCTTCCTATACTGTTGCTGATTTGTGTGTGTGTGTGTGTTTGACAAAGTTTGTTGCCGGCTACGATGTCCACAAGCAGCCATTTTTTCTCCAGAAATGGTGTCAGGCACCATTTATGTTCTGTTTCCTATGTCCATGTACATTCTGAGAAAAATGTTGTAAATTCATGAACAGAATTTTGGGCAAGATCACAGGAACATGTAACAAGATCAGCTGCACATTGGGCAAGATCAGCTGAACATATGCTGGTCTGAATCTCTTTCAAGCTCATAACAGATGCACATTAAGAACAAGGAGGCTTATCTAATGGGGTTTAGCTTGGGGAACACACAAATAAACCGTTGTTGTGTGTATGGTCATCTCAGTTCCATACAGAGTGATGCTATGCATACAATCGTTGTACAACGATTCATCCGCGCCATTGGCTCATTTCCCTTTTTTTTTAATCAGTGTAGCTTGCGATAGTTTCGTACCAGAATTTGATTGTTGACTGTCGTACTCATTGCTATTTCGATACTTGAAAGTTGGGATCCAGTGAAATCAAAAGCCCTTTACTAAAAGGAAAAAAAATCCTTACGATCGCAAGTTCGCATAGGTGATACAACAAGGAGTTCCACTGAATTATCTTTTCTATCAGACTACAATTTAACATGGTAAAACTGATAGAAAGTTACGCAAATCCACTTCATAATTTTTATTTATTGAGAAGAAAATATGTAAGAGCCATATACAGGGGAGGGCTTAGCCCAGGCCATAAAGCCAAGATAAAAGGGCAGCCTTGAGCTTATCTGTCATACATAAAAGGTCCTCTTTTAAGTGGAGGAATGACCAAGCACAAGCACCTAGCAGGCTAGGGTTTACATTGTCGAAGATCTTAAGGGTTTGAAATGGCCCAAGGAGCGGCCGTGAAAGCTTCCATGAAGGCTGCTGAATTGGAGGATGGAGTCACCCGCACCCGGGCCTGCCTCTGGCGACTGCCGGGGCGATGTCCCCGACGTGCCCACCGCGGTGGCGCCGCCGGCCTCTCCGCCCATGTCCCCGGCCCCCTCCCCCTCCGCCCCCGCCCCCTCCGATGCCCCGTCGTCCCTGGTTTGGGCTGACCTTGCGGAGGACGAGGACGTCGCTGCCGGCCGCCCTGTGGTCTGCCGGGATCAGGTCCCCCCTCCCTCCCCTGCTCGCTCGCCGCAGCTCCCTGCCGCCGGCGGCCTTACCCCCAGGGGTGGGGGTTCGGCTACCCGTGCGCGAGCTTCTTCGGGGCAAGGCACGGCCTTGGGGACGGGACGATCCCGCCGCCGCCGGCGCGCGGTTGGCTGGGGGGTCGCGGGACGCGCGGACCTGGGCCCTGCCCGGTCGTCGTGGCGGCCTTCGAGTGTTGTGGCCGCGGCCGAGGTGGCCGCGCCGCCCCCGGCGATCGCCGTCAACTTGTCCGTGCCCGCCCGCCGCACCCCGTTCCGGCCGTTCATCGCCACCTTCGGTTCCTCCCGGCTCCGTTTTGTCTCAGCCCACCGCGCCGTTCGCCCGTGCCCCCCTCCCCGGCGACCTGCCCCCGCCTCCGCGCCGCTCCCCGCGCCGGCGGCGGTAGGGGAATCCCTAGCCGTCTGCCCGCCCTGTGCCTGCGTGGTGGGCCGCCTTGGCGTGGGCCGCCCCTCCCGGGCTGGACCGCCTCCCGCGGCGCCTGCGGCTGGGCTGGTCATGGGCCTGGGAACGACACGACACACGGCGGGTGCCGGCCCATCCCAAGGCCTGCTGCCCCGGCCTCCTCTGGTGCGATCGGTTTGGCCCCCGCTAGGGTTCCCGATGACTCCCCTCTCCCCACGTCGCTCCCTCACTCGCCCCTCCCCCGCCGCCTCGGCCCGCCCCTGCTGCGCCGGCCCTCCCTCCCTCCCCCGACCTCGGCCCTGCCCCCTCGCCGGGGATGACGCGCGAGTGGGGGGACAACGCTGGCCGCCCCAAGCGCGGCCTGGATGACCGCCGTGCCCCGCCACGCTCGTCACCCGAGGGACTTCGCCGGGAGGCGGACCTGCGCCGCGAGCTCGACTCCAGGGCCCCGCGCCGCTCCCCTCCCCGCGAAGCTCGGCTCTCCCCCAGTCGTGACAGACGCCGCTCGCCGGCCAGAGACGGCCGCCGCTCCCCGCCCCGCGATGACCGCCGGGACCGCCCCCGGTCGCCCGTGGTGGAGGCGCGACAACCTGACCGGCGGCGGTCCCCATCCCCGGAGCGGCGCCGGGCCCGTTCTCCGTCCCCGTCCCGTCACCCTGTTCCTGCTGCCGCCGATGCGCCCTCGTGCCGCTACCAACCCCCCCACAACCAGCCCAGTTTCCCTCCCACTTCTGGAGGCAATGGGGGGCGAGGGCGCCAGGGCGCAAAGAAGAAGAAGAAGCGGGGTCCGGCTCGCCCCCCTGCTGCACCGGCCCCTCCCCCGCGACCTCGGCGTTGGCCGATGTGGTAGCTACTCGTGACCAGCCCCCGTGCTTCAACTGCGGGATCGCGGGCCACTACCAAGTGGAGTGCACCAACCCTCCGATGTGCTACCTCTGCAAGGATACCGGACACCCGGCGGCCTTGTGCCCGGATCGTCCGTTGACTGATGAGCTCATGATGTACGGCCATGGCATCGAGGGCCTCGGGTTCTTCCACATCGAGGTCGACGATCTACCACCCCCCTCCCCATCGCTCCAGGCGATCGTCACCGTCGTGGGGGTGGGTGTTGCTTCTTCGGAGATGATCGAGGCCGAGCTCAACCACCTGTGCCGCCGTATGTGGGACTGGCAGGTGACTCCGACCTCTGCCAGCTCTTTCACCGTTGTCTTTCCTGACGCCATCAGCCTGGGCCTCTGCACCCGCAGCGACGACATCACCTTGGCCCTGAACAAGCTTGTGGTCAACATCTCTGAGCCTAAGGCCGACCCCAAGGCGGTCGCAGTTCTGGATACTGCTTGGATCCTCAAAGCTGGGCTACCTGATGTCGCCCGGTCCGAGCGGGTCATTCGCAGTATGTCCAAGATCCTGGGCAAGGTGGTGGTGGTAGACGAGCTCTCCCTCCGCAAAGAGGAGGAGGTCCGGGTCAAGGTTAAATGCCTCGACTCCGACAAGCTCCGTGTCACCGTTCGCGTCTTCTTCAACGACCTGGGATTCGACCTCAAGATCTCCCCCGAGCCTCCCAACCACGTTGGGCGCCCACGCTTCTCTGATGATGGGCACTTTGGAGGTGGGGGCACTGACCGGCATGACGACCCCCACTACCGCCGGCCACGCCCCTCCCGCCACAAGGATCCGGACGACGACGATGAGCGTTCGGGCCACAGCCGCTCCCCCTCGCGTGACCCAACTCCGGGCCGTGGGGGAACGGGCGCTGGCTCGGGTCGCTCACATGGACTGATCCGTGCTGTCGGGGCTGCTCCCGGGATGTTGCCGACGGCCGTTCCCTCCTCCTCCACGGAGATGAGTGACATCTCCAGCGTCGGCCTTCTCGTCGCTCCGCCTTCCTCACCGCGCTCGCCCTGCTCCACCCCGGCGCCCGGTCCCCCGCCTCCGACCCTGGAAGTACCCCTCCTGGCCCTGGCGGACCCACCTTCGGTCATGCCTCCCTCCGGCGATCTCCCTTTGCTCGGCTCCCCTGAGGGCGCACCGGCGCTGCCTGCCGCCGCCTCCCCAGAGGCCGCCGTTTCGGCATCGCCGGAGGATGGCCCGCCGGCCCCGGACCCGCCCTCTCCAGCTCTGCCAGGGTCCGACGCCAGCCAGGAGCCCGCGACGACTGCTCCTCCGACCGCTCTGCCCCTGGGGGTTGCTACGGACGTGGCCACCCCCGTCGCCCCCCACCCGCCCCGGACTGCGCCGTACGCACGCCGGGCTCGGGCCTCGTCGACTCCGGTGACTGCCTCCCGTCGCAGTGCCCGTCTCGGCGCGGACCGCCCTACGGGAGGCCCTCCACCGTCCATCTCCGAGCGCGCTGAGATCCGGGCCGCGGCCCGGAACCTCGAGCCAGGTGCGATCGACATCCCCCCCAGTTCTTCCCGTTGCTCGTTTTCTGCTCTTGAGGCTATTCCGCTGGGCCACCTTGCCAGGGTGGCCGCGGACTCGTCCATAGTTTTCAGGGGGGAGGTTGGACCCCCCTTAGAGCAGATTGCTGCGATCCAGGCCCGGGAAATCCTTGATGGGAAACTCGCTGAGACCCGGGCCCGCCTCCTCCACCCTCCGGCTCCCCTGCCCCCTGCACCCGAAATCCGTGGCCGCACCCGATCCCGCACTGCGGCGCTTAGGGCTAGTAGCGCCTCCTCTGTTCTGGGGTCAAGCAGCCCCCCGATGGGGGTTTAGATGCGGGTCCTCTTTTGGAACATCCGCGGTTTCGGCCATGACGGCCGGCGCCGCCAGCTAGTGGAGTACATGCGTGACGAACACATCGACATCATCGCCATTCAGGAAACCTTGCGCACAGAATTTTCTCTTCCCGAGCTGGAGCGCCTTAGCCCCCACCTATTCGCATGGCATTGGCTCCCTTCTAGTGGGACCACGGGGCACTCGGGAGGCATCCTTTTAGGTGTGAAGGATGCCACCTTTGAGGTAGGCGGGATGGACCGGGGCGAGTTCTTCGTTAGCATGGAGCTTTTCGAGAGGGCGCTCAACTTCAAATGGGAGGTTGTCATTGTCTATGGGCCGGCGGACCACCGCCGCTCCCCGACCTTCCTTGATGAGCTCCAACGGAAGGTCTCCACCTCCACCTTCCCGGTGGTTGTCGGAGGGGACTTCAACCTCATCCGCTCTCCTGATGATAAGAATAATGACCGAATCAACCTCCCCAGGATGCAGATGTTCAACGACTGCATCGCGGATCTCGGCCTCCGCGAGCTTGAGCGGACGGGTGCCAGGTTTACCTGGACTAACCGCCAAGCCGACCCGACGCGGTCCGTCTTGGACCGCGTCCTAGTCTCCCCGGAATGGGAACTTAGATGCCCCTTGGCCTCGCTTCGTGCGATTACCCGGATTGGGTCGGACCACGTCCCTCTCCTTCTCTCCACTGCCGATGAACGTCCTCCCACCCCGCCTCGCTTCAGGTTCGAGCTCTTCTGGCTCAACCAAGCGGGCTTCAGGGAGGCGGTCGCGGCCAAGTGGACCTCTGCGCGCTCCTCTCCCCACCGATCCATGTCAGCGGTGGACTCCTGGCAGTTCTGTGCCAAGCTCGGCCGCCAATTCATGAAAGGGTGGGGAGCTAACCTTGGTAGGGACCTCCGCGAACGGAAAAAAGTCCTCCTTTCAGCCATCCAGGCCTTGGATTACCGCGCGGACACCTCCGGGATCTCCCCGGATGAGTGGATGGTGCGATATGATCTGGAGGATCAGCTCGCTACCATCTACACGGATGAAGAAGCTTACTGGAGGCTCCACGGTACCCAGCGTTGGGTGCTACGGGGCGAAACTAATACAGCATATTTCCAGGCGATCGCGAATGGGCGGCGACGTCGGAACTCCATCCACTGTTTGTGGGATGGTGATTCCCAGCTCCTCTGCCCCTCGAACATCCGGACACATGTAGATGGCTTCTATAAAGCCCTATTCTCCCCCAACCCTCGGGGTGGGATCGCTCTGGCACCTGACATTTGGTCAGGCGCCCAGCTTGTGTCGGTTGCGGACAATGCCGCCTTAGTTGCCCCGTTCTCCGAGGAGGAAGTCCTCGCGGCGATTAAGGGTATGAACGCCTCCTCGGCACCGGGGCCAGATGGACTGCCAGTCTCCTTTTTTAAAGCATTCTGGCAGACCATCAAACCTGAGATCATGGCTCTCTTTGACGAGTTTTTCTTAGGGACCATGGATCTTGGGCGCCTGAACTACGGGGTATTCACTCTTATCCCCAAAGTTCCGGGTGCCACGGACATCCGCCAATTCCGACCCATCACTGTGATCAATGTGATCTTTCGGATCCTGGCCAAAGGGTACGCCAATAGGGTGACCCGGCTCGCCGACGCGATCACCCACCCCAATCAGTCGGCTTTCATTCAGGGCCGTTTTATCCTGGATGGGGTGTTGGTCTTCCACGAGGTCCTTCACGAAGTCCGCTCCAAGCACCAACGGGCGGTATTCCTGAAGCTTGATTTCCATAAAGCCTATGACACTGTGCACTGGCCCTTCCTTCGGGAAGTTTTACTCCGTAAGGGCTTTGATGACCGTTGGGTGACCAGAGTTATGCAGCTTGTCTCCTGCGGTCGGACCGCTATTAACATTAACGGTGAGATTGGCCCCTTCTTCCCCACACTTTGTGGGGTCCGCCAGGGCGACCCTTTCTCGCCGTTCCTGTTTAACATGGTGGCCGATGCCCTCGCGGCCATTCTTGACAAAGCCAAATCGGCCGGCCACATTCACGGCGTGGTCCCACACCTTGTAGGAGGGGGGGGGGGGTCTCCCTCCTACAATATGCCGACGACACCATAATAATGGTTGAGGGCTCCGAGTCCGATATTGCCAACCTGAAGTTCCTCCTTCTCTGCTTCCAACGGATGTCCGGTCTGACCATCAACTTTGATAAGAGCGAAGTGATGGTGCTAGGATACCCACCGCTGGAGGCCCAGGGCATTGCGGACCGGCTTAATTGCCGACTGGGTTCTTTCCCCACGACCTATCTGGGGATCCCCATTAGTGACTCTCGCCTCACCGTAGCAGACCTCCGCCCTTCCGTGACCCGGATGCAACACCGAGTCGAACCCTGGAAGGGTCGGTGGCTTTCGAAGGCGGCGCGGGTAATCCTCATCAACTCCTCGATGGCTAGCCTCCTCTGGTTCCTCATGAGCTTCTATAGACTCCATGAGACGCTCCACCAGGAGGTGGCCAAATATCAGTCCAGATTTTACTGGGCTGGCGAGGGCGACAAGCAAAAATACCATATGGTGAGCTGGCCGGACATTTGCAAACCCAAGGACCAGTGAGGTCTGGGGATCTTGTCCTCCCGTCGCATGAACATTGCTCTCCTGACCCGATGGCTATGGCGTATTGCCAACGGGGAGGGCGGCCTCTGGCTTACCATCATTCAGAATAAGTACCTCCGAGGACAACCTCTTGCTTTCTGCCATCGCACTGGGGGATCCCAGTTCTGGCAGACGGTGATTCAGCTCCTCCCCGTGCTACGGATTGGCACCTCCATCTCGGTGGGTTCCGGGTCCTCGACCCTGTTTTGGTTCGACCGCTGGCTTGGGGATTCCCCTCTGGCCGCCCGCTTCCCGGGCTTATTTGCCATTGCGGCAGACCCTCGCATTTCCGTCGAAGCGGCCCTTATTGACTTAGGGCGCCTCGCCTTTCGGCGCTCCTTTGGCCCCCAGGAGGTTGACGCGTGGGACGCCCTTCTACAGGACATCGCTCTCTTGCCAATGCAGGTAGAGGGCGCCACCGACTCCATGGCGTGGCGTCTGGAGCCCTCGGGATGCTTCTCCACGAAGTCTTTGTATGCTGCCATCGCCCCTTCGCTAGCCCCTGAGCCCTTTAGCCTGATCTGGGACATTCGTCTCCCCCTCAAGATCCGGATATTCCTCTGGCAGTGGATCCGAGGACGTCTCCCCTCTGGGGTGGAAGTCCGCAAGCGCAATGGCCCTGGGGACGGGATGTGTCCCCTGTGTGCCACGGTGGAGGATTCGAACCACATTTTCTTCAACTGCTCCACTGCCCAGTTCCTGTGGTCGTGCTTCCGTGAAACGGTCGGCGGACAGTGGTGCAATTCCAACTTCCCTGACCTACTCGCGGAGATCCATGCCTCCTCCCCACGCTACCGCCATATTAGATGGTTGTGCATTGGGATACTTGCATGGACGCTTTGGAATATTCGCAACAAGCTCGTTATTCAGAAAGTGCCTCTGCGACGTGCGACTGACGCGATCTTCAAAATGTGTGGCTATTTGCAGCTTTGGCGGCCGCTTAGCCGCCCCGAGGACCGGAGCACCATCGACACCCTCCTCACCGACCTTCGATCGATGGCCTTCCGCATGGCGCCCCCGCTTCCGCCTCCTCCGCCGGAACCCGATTAGGCTGGTCTCGTCCGTGGCGGTCTTTGTCTGTGTCCTTTTGTTCTTAGGGCTTGTTGAGCTGTGCCCTCAGCATTAACCCCTTTGGTACCGTGCGTTTTGTGCGGCTGTGACGTTGTGTGTGTATGTGTGTGTGTGTGAACTCTGTTGGATGTTTGTTTCAGGCGGTTTGCTTTATCTATAAAGCGGGGCGAAAGCTTTTTTCGGTAAAGCTTCCATGAAGAAAATATGGCCACTGCTTTCAAGCTGAATGTCATTACAGAGAGACCAAAGTGGTTTTCTTTTGTGTTGTGCCGATCATTAAGCAGGAGTTCTTTGAGGTGCATTTAGAGATTTCCAGGTCCAGTTGGAGAAAATCGGGGCCTGAACATTATCGAAAGATAGCTTATATGTTTTGGAGGCAGAGAGAAGATAGTGCTCTGCTGTAGCTCCGAATGTGCTGACAAGGAGCACACACCAACCCAAGGGTATGTTTTGCAAGAGCTGCTGACGCAGTGGGTGGATGCAAGGGTTGGCTTCAGTTCCTCAATCTGGTCTCGACGGGCATATCCAGATGGACAAGGTCCGAAGCTTGTCCTGCAAGAGGCTTTGGCTCCATGAGAGGCACTAGGTTGCTTGACACGTACACCTGTGGGAATTATGGCCTCCAATACAAAGTCGAGAGAGCATATTCATTTAGTTGCGAACCGAATTATTTTGTGAGACCTGAAAAATAATACGCCAAAATAAATTAACACACACTTACACCTAGGTTGAGAGAAAAAAACACATTGGAGTGTCCTAAAATTTTCCCTTCTTTATGCAAATATGAAACCAGCTGAAGACTTGAAACCAGTATCTAAATGCACTTCACGTTCTGGGGCTCTGCTGACTGTGTTATGAAAAGGCAGCCATGGGGTGCAACTGTAAGCTTCTTTCGTGGATTGCAAATGTATTCCCCATTACGAAAAATTGGTTTTCTAACAATGAGCTAAGAAAAAACATGATCAATCCTTGTCTTCCAGTTTAATGCAGTAACAAATCTATTACCTTCTGAATGCTGAACACTGGAGAAGTGGCTTCCCATGTGTAGAACAGCCTCCCCATATCCAGATGGAAGCATAAAGCTGTATAATCAGGCGGAGTAACACGGTCCACTCTAATCTAAGTTCAGAAGTTAACCATTTTGCTTGATTGTAAAGAGGGTAAGCAGAGTAACAATCGCTTTAAGAGGCTTCTTCAAGGTTCATTACAGAAACTCAAGCTTTGGTTTCATAACAAGCTATACTGTAACCCAGAAGTGGGGAGAACCAAGAGATCATTGAGCAGACATCTTCCTTAGACAAGCCGATCCCCAGGAAGTAATTCACCCCGTAAACATCACAATTAACACTGAGGAATTAAGACAGAGTCTTAACGTGACTAGTGAAAATCACATTATTAGGCTTCAGGTAAGAAGCAAATAGTAAAAACAGAAATTGAGTATCAAGAATTGATTTCACAAGTGGAACTAGCTATTGGCTGCAGTGACTTGAGACCATAAACACAGTTGACACTATCTTGTAACAAGACATAATTCACATGTTTTACTGGCAGTAATGTGCAAGTGCTGATGGTACACTTACTTAGCCAATAGTATTCTATCAGAGATGGAAGAACTCATCACATCTAGGCCCAATCGCACCAACTAGCCCACGACTCCGTCCAAAAGCAGAACCACGACACGTGAGTAGGAGACAAGAGGGATGGGTTCTAGCAAGGACTTCGTCACATCTAGGCCCAATCGCGGCAGCTTTGACGCACGAAATGTCAAAAGAGCCTCCAAGTATTATATACTCGCTACCTTCGTCCTTTGTCTATGGGCTATGGTTTCAACAAATTCGCCGACTCAGTTTCTCAATGCATCTCATTCCCTCGGACTGTTCTGTGTGGTCGCCGGTGCCCTTTACCCTGCTTTTCATTGTTGGTCTCCTCCCATACTTTTCTATTCTCCCCTGGCAACTAAACTGGATCCTACTACATGGGGATAAACTATTTATATATAGGAGGAATGTTATGTCTGGCTCGGACACCATTATTTCTTCACCAAACATGTCATGCCAACTATTCTGATCATTTAATTCCACCACATATGGTGTAGCTGTGAAAATTTCTAGCACTCATGTCATGTAAATATGAGCAACGCTATGTGCCATGTTGAAGCATGTCTACAGTCAGGGCAGGTCCTGAGATTTCGGGGGCCCGGGGCGAACCAAGTATTCGGGGCCCTTTATATGCAGATTATGACATGAGTGACGAGATATCAACCAAGGGTGATATATACAATTTTCTTTAGTTGTTTCTATTATGAATAAGGATGCAAGCGGTCCAGGCGCCACAATCCGGTAAAGAACTCTCACAGTAAACTGCACTAATTATCTCAAAAGTCTATTTCAACTGATTTGGGTAGCAAAACACAAGAAGCGGATAGTTGTGCCGCACCACTTGCATCCCTAGTTACAAATGATAACCGACAGTAGTTCTACTGTTGGGGTAAGCGGCAAGTCTCCATGAATTTGTTGACAGATCATTTCCAAATAATATGAGATTATTGATTCTACATTGTTGTAATATGTCTGTGTTGAACATATGGTTTGTGCATGTATATTGTATAGCTCGGCCCACCTCCTAGTCATTGTATAGTTGAGGTTGTGGCCCACTTTGTACTCCATATATACGTGCGCTATGCAACGATCAATACATCGTGAAGCATTGCCAAAACTCTCGTTTCCAACATGGTATCATACCTACTATCCTAACCCTAACCCTTGCCGCCGTCACCACCGCCGTCGCGATCTCCTCGCCGCCGCCACCACCACCCGCCGCCGCTGCCGCCGTGCCGCCGCCCACGCTTCCGCCCACATCTCGCCGCGCCGCCACCCCTTTGCCGCGCCGCCTCCCCGCGTGCCGCCGCATCTCCTTTCCCTCTCGGACCCATGGCCTCCCCCGGTGCCTCCGGCACCACCCGCAGCCGCCGCACCAACCCGTTCGAAGGTCCCGACCACGTCGTCATCCGCGATCTCAACATCCCCGCCCGGGTTCCCGTCGTTCTCGATCATCTCTCCTCCACCTACTATTCCTGGAAGACGTACTTCTCCCTTGTGTTCCGTGAGTACAACCTCCGGGATCACATCGATGGCTCCGTGGATTCCCGCTTCATGGAGGACGATGAGGAGTGGACGTCCATCGACGCCACTCTCATCCGTTGGTTCTACACCACCATCTCGAAGGACCTCTTCCACACGGTGGTCTCCGCCGACGATGACGCTCACGCCGTTTGGACCAAGCTCAACGGCCTCTTCACCGACAACGCGCTCCAACGCAAGGTTTTCTTGCACGACGAGTTTTTTGGGTGCCAGCAGCTCGACTCGTCTGTTGATGATTATTGCATGCGTCTCAAGAAGCTTGTTGACGAGTTCCGTGACCTCGGTGAGAAGGTCTCCGACGAGATTCTTCTTAGCACCCTCATCGCCGGCCTGAACGACGACTTCGGGAACGCCGCCTCCAACATCCCTCTCATTACCAACCCGACGTTCCCCAAGATCGTCTCGTACCTGAAGCTGGAGGAGAGCAGGATGCGGATGTCGCGCACCCGGGCCACCCACACGGCCCACACACCCGCGTTGGTGCGCCGCCCACCGCCCCGGCTACCCCGCCGCGGCCCGCCCCGAGCCCCTTCCAGGTGCCGCCGCCACCCGGGTTTCCATACTAGCAGCCGCCGCAGCCCCCCCCCCCTCGCCGGCCCCCGCCAGGCAGCAGCAGAGCCGCGGTGGCCGCGGTGGCCACCGTGGCCGTGGTGGCCGCAAACAGCAACAGCAGCAGCCGGCTGCACACGGCGGGGCGCCGCGCCACCAGCAGCTCCCGCCGGCGCCCTGGCAGGCCGGCCAGAACCCCTGGACGGGGGTCGTTCATGCGTACTCCATGCCCGTACCGCGCGCCCCTGTCCCCGGCTTCTTCGGCGCCCGCCCAGCATCTCATCAGGCGCTTCACACGGCCGCTCAGCCGTACCCGCCCGCGCCACTCTACGATCCCTCTGCGGCCTATGGGCTGCCCTCGGCCGGTGGGTTCGCGGCGCCGCCGCCACACCCGCTGCCGTCGCCCCCGGCCCTTCCGCCGGCGCCTTGGGACCCCGCGCTTCTAGCAGCCCTCCACATCGCCCCCACGCCGCAGCAGTACACTGGCGGTGGCGACTGGTATATGGACACTGGAGCCACGGCTCACATGGCCGCCAACCCCGGTAACCTTCTTACCGCTCACCCCATTCACACCGCTGCTCGCATTACCGTGGGTGACGGTTCTTCCATGCCTATTACTCATGTCGGCCATGCTGCTTTTCCTTCTAACTCCATGCCATTATATCTTTCTAACGTACTTGTTTCTCCTGACATCATTAAAAATCTTGTTTCCGTTCGTTCTCTTACACGTGAAAATCTTGTCACCGTTGAATTTGACATGTTTGGCTTTTCTGTTAAGGATGGCCGTACCCGGATGGTGCTCCACCGATGTGAAAGCCCCGACGAGCTCTACCCGGTCCACTCATCCACCTCCTCCGTCGCTACACCCATGGCGCTTTCCGCCGGAGTGGACCTTTGGCACGCTCGTCTCGGTCATCCCAACACCGCCACCCTTCGTCATATTCTTCGGAGTTTTTCATTCACGTGTAATAAGATCGACGATCACACTTGCCATGCTTGCCGTCTCGGCAAACATGTTCGTCTTCCTTTTAGCACTTCCTCGCATGTTGCACCATACCCGTTTGAGTTAATTCATAAGTGATGTTTGGACCTCTCCTGTTGCAAGTAACACGGGCTATCTCTATTATCTTGTCATTCTTGATGATTTTTCGCACTATGTGTGGACCTTCCCGTTGCGGCGAAAGTCGGATTCTGTTGCCACTCTCACCGCGTTCTACTCCTATGTCTCCACGCAGTTTGGACGTCCCATTCATGCGTTGCAAACAGACAACGGGAAGGAGTTTGATAACCTTGCGATCCGCAACCTTCTCGCCACACACGGCACGATTTTTCGTCTCACTTGCCCATACACTTCACAACAAAATGGCCGCGCTGAGCGCTGTGCTTCGCACTCTTAATGACTGCGTCTGCACCCTCCTCTTTCACGCCAACGTTCCACCACATTTTTGGCCCGACACGCTTGCCACCGCATCACTACTCATCAACATTGTTCGGCACGCCACCCTCCTATGCTGAGCTCCGCATCTTCGGTTGCCTGTGCTACCCCAGCATCGCTTCCACTACTCCTCATAAGCTCGCACATCGGTCCGTGGCATGCATCTTTCTCGGCTATCCCCCCAACACCAAAGGCTACCTCTGCTATGATCCTATCTCACATCGGGTGATAACTTCCCGACACGTTTACTTTGATGAGATGGTTTTTCCATTTCAGCAGGTACCTTCGGATGATGCGGCTTTACCCGCTCTCGGTGACGGCCGCTCGCGTGCTTCTCTTGGGCCGCCTCCCGGCTTTGAGGGTGCACCCCCGCGCCACGGGTCGAGTTTCTCCCCGGCTGGCTGCCTTAGGGGCTGCACCCCCCTCCCGGCGCCCGCGACGCCCTTGGTGTCCCCGGCCCCGACCACGCCGTCGGCCTCCCCGACGGCCGCGCCACCGTCAGCCTCCCCGGCGCCGTGACGCCTCCCGCGTCCCCTGCACCCTCCTCGGCATCCCCCGCGGCCTCGCCCGCGGCCTCGGAGGTGGCGGGCTCTTCTTCGTCATCGCCCGTCGCCACCCCGACCCGCTGCCCCGCCCGATGACTCGCTCTCGGGCTGGCACTTTCCGCTCGAGCACACGATATACCAGCGACGAGTACCTTCTCGCTGCTTCCGTCTGTGAGCCGTCCCCTCTCCCATCGTCAGTTCGAGCCGCCCTTCGGGATCCTCATTGGCTCGCTGCAATGCAGGAAGAATTTGACGCGCTCCAGCGGAACCGTACCTGGCAGCTTGTCCCTCGGCCACCTCGTGCCAACATCATCACGGGCAAGTGGGTCTTTCGGCACAAGACTCGTCCGGATGGCACTCTCGAGCGTGATAAAGCTCGCTGGGTGGTTCGGGGCTTTCGGCAACATGCGGGCGTGGACTTCACCGACACTTTTGCCCCGGTTGTTAAACCGGGCACGATCCGGACCGTGCTTTAGCCAGCCGTCTCCTGAGCTTGGTCTGTGCATCAGTTGGACGTTTCCAACGCCTTCTTGCACGGCCACCTCGCTGAGCAGGTGTTCTGTGAGCAGCCCACCGGCTTCGTCGATGTCGCGCATCTAGATCATGTGTGCTTGCTCTCACGTTCCCTTTACGGGTTGAAGCAGGCGTCTCGGACCTGGTACCAGCGCATCGCTGCATTCCTGCAGACGCTCGGATTTACATCAACTCGCTCCGATGCGTCCCTCTTCGTGTACCATCACGGAGTTGAAACGGCCTACATGCTGCTCTACGTCGACGACATCATCCTGACGGCATCCAATGTCGCGCTCCTCCAGCGGCTTACTGCTCGTCTTCGCGATGAGTTTGCCCTGAAGGACTTGGGCCCCCTGCACTACTTCCTTGGCATTGAGGTGGTTCGACGGCCAGCTGGGTTCTTCCTGCACCAGCAGCGCTATGCCCATGAGCTTCTCGATCGATCCGGCATGCTTAACTGCAAGCCTGCTCCCACGCCTGTCGACACCAAGGCCAAGGTTTCTGCTCTGGAGGGTTCTCCCGCATCCGATGCGGCCTTCTATCGCTCCATTGTCGGTGCTTTGCAGTACCTGACCCTGACGTGCCCCGACTTGCAGTATGCTGTTCAGCACATCTGTCTTCACATGCATGCTCCGCGCGACTCTCACTGGACTCTGATGAAGCCTCCGTTACATACGCGGCACCCAGTCCATGGGACTTACGCTGACGGCCTCCGCCTCCACCGACCTCGTCGCCTACTCTGATGCGGGCTAGGCTGGCTGCCCGGACACACGGTGCTCCACCTCGGGGTACTGTGTCTACCTTGGGCCGTCTCTGATCTCTTGGTCCTCCAAGCGACAACCCACCGTCTCCCGCTCGAGTGCCAAGGCAGAGTATCGGGCAGTGGCTAACGCCGTTGTTGAATGCTCTTGGCTTCGTCAGCTGCTCCAGGAGTTGCTTTGTGATGTTCACAAGGCCACGCTCGTCTACTGCAACAACGTCTCCGCCGTGTACCTCTCCGCCAGCCCGGTTCACCATCGTCGAACGAAGCATATTGAGCTCGACATGCACTTTGTTCGTGAGCAGGTGGCTCTTGGGCGCCTCCGAGTCCTCCACGTCCCGACGGCGCAGCAGTTCACCGATGTTATGACAAAAGGACTGCCTACTTCTTCTTTCGAGGAGTTCAGGTCCAGTCTTTGCGTCTCCGGCGACGCTTCGACCGGGGGGGGGTGTTGAACATATGGTTTGTGCATGTATATTGTATAGCCTGGCCCACATCCTAGTCATTGTATAGTTGAGGTTGTGGCCCACTTTGTACTCCATATATACGTGCGCTATGCACCGATCAGTACATCGTCAAGCATTGCCAAAACTCTCGTTCCCAACAATCTGCAATGCAACCAAATCCAGCATGTAGACTAAACACCGCGGTAAAAAGTGATTTAAAAAGAATAGTTGTGTGTTATCTAATGGCTTTTCTAAGAAAACTCAGTCATACAGTAATTCCGTGGAGAAGAACGCCCTAGATCAAGTAGATAAGCATCGAACATGCGTATACCTGCTGGCCGTAGAACCATAGTTTGCTCCGCCCTCCATTCAGAATACCTTCACCGCTTCTTATGTCGTGCCACCTCTCCATAAGGTTCCGCAACCAGCCTCGGTCTTCCCGCCGCTGCCGCCCGTCGCCGTTCCTAGGAGAGGATTCTGAGGTGGCGGCGATTTGTCGATCAATCAAGAGCGCAATCTGGAGGAGAGGAAAAGATGAAAAGGTGCCCTCCTACCTAGCCGCCTGTTACGTTTTTCAGGATTGGGAAACCAAACCAGCGCTATCCTTGGACAAAACGTGATCTCCGTCAATTGATCGTTCTCGTGCTACTACTTGGGTTAGGGCCCATCGTTATTTTATACATTTAATATATGCCCGAACACACAGTAGCAGGCTGTAAGCCAGACATAGTTGAGCAGAGTAATCGGGGGGCCCTTTGTACTCTGGGACCCGGGGCGGCCGCCCCATCCGCCCCACTCAGGGCCGGCCCTGTCTACAGTCTTTTGGGAGCCATGTGTATTTTACCTTACATCGCAATTCTTCGGATCTTTGACTGGAGGAATAGCGTTCGACTGGCATTGTTTACCCCCTAGAGGAAGGTCTGGTGGGATTCTCTTGGGGTAAAGTGTGAAACTCTAGAAGTGTTAAATGTAGTGCGTGGGGATTATGCGGTTAAGTTCCGGGTGAGGTCCAAGCTGGATGGATTCCGTTGGACTCTGGTGGCGGTATATGGTGCTGCCCAACCCAAACTTAAGCCTGATTTCTTGGCGGATCTAGTTAGAATTTGCGGGGATGAGAGGTTACCGACTCTAGTGGGAGTAGACGTTAATATCATCAGGAGGAAAGAAGAGAAGAAAAATGGCAATTTTGACGGGCGATGGTCTCTCATGTTTAATATGATTATTGAGAGTCTCAACCTCCGTGAGATTGAACTCACAGGTAGGTAGTTTACCTGGGCAAATTCGTTACCCATTCCTACTTATGAGAAGCTAGACAGAGTGCTGGCAAGTGTGGAATGGGAACAGAAGTACCCACTAGTTTCGGTCTGCGCCATGCAAAGGGCAATCTCAGACCATACACCCTTGCTGCTGGACTCGGGTGAAGCAACTCATGTTGGTAATAAAAATTCTTTCTCTTTCGAATTAAGCTGGTTCGAGAGAGAAAATTTTCTAGAGATCATAGCAAGAGAGTGGGCTAAGCCGGTTGTTGGTAGATCCAGTATGGAACGCTGGCAGAAAACAATAAGACATCTCAGACAATTTTTGAGTGGTTGGGCCAGAAATGAAAGCGGGGTTTATAAACAAGAAAAAGAGCGGCTTATCTAGTTGATTCATGATCTCGACTTGAGAGCGGAAACGAATTTGTTGGATGAGGCGGAACAGGTCGTAAAGTCTGAAGCCGAGTTGAAACCACGGGTTCTTCTTAGAGAAGAAGATATGACGTGGGATTTATGTGCTAAGGTTCTTAAGGTAGTCCAAGGGGATGACAACACTCAGTTTTTTCATATGATTGCAAATGGCAAATATAGGAAAAAGAAGATCATCCAGCTTGAGCAAGATGAGGGAATGGTCATGAGAATCTCAAATTATATATTTCCAATTACTACAAGCAACTCTTTGGGCCCCCGGAACAGAACGCGGTGACCCTAGATGAACAAACAGTTGGGGATATACCTCAGCTCCAGTCAGACGAGAATACGATTCTGTCTGCACCTTTTACTGGGAAAGAGGTTTTTGAGGCAATCTCTCAAATGAAGTCAAATAAAGCACCGGGTCCAGATGGGTTTCCCGTGGAGTTTTATAAGAAATGTTGGCATATGGTGAAGGATGATCTTATGCCTATGTTTCATGACTTCTTTAATGGTCACTTGCAACTGTTCCACCTCAACTTTGGCATGATCACTTTGTTACCAAAGAAAGAGGAAGCGGTCCGAATAGAGCAATTTCGGCCAATATGCCTTCTGAATGTAAGTTTCAAGATTTTTACGAAAGTTGCCACTAATAGATTGACACAGATTGCTCATTCAGTGGTGCATCCTAGTCAGACTGCTTTCATGCCTGGAAGACATATCCTAGAAGGGGTTGTTGTCTTACATGAGACTTTACATGAAATTCATTCGAAGAAACTAGATGGGGTAATCTTCAAGTGGATTTTGAGAAGGCATATGATAAGGTCAAATGGCCTTTCTTGCAGTAGGCCATGCGCATGAAGGGTTTCAATGGGGCATGGAGGGATCAGGTGGATTCTTTTGTCCAAAAAGGTACTGTCAGGATTAAGGTGAATGATGACATTGGTCGTTATTTCCAGACGCATAAAGGCTTATGACAGGGTGACCCAATGTCTCCTATTCTGTTCAACATTGTGGCAAACATGTTGACAGTGCTCATAGGTCGGGCCAAGGAGAAAGGCCTAGTAGGTGTTCTTGTTCCCCATTTGGTGGATGGGGGTGTTTCGATCCTACAATATGCTGATGACACTATACTTTTCATGGAGCATGACCTGGCAAAAGCGAGGAATATGAAATTAGTATTATGCCTTTTTGAACAATTGTCTGGGTTGAAAATTAACTTTCATAAGAGTGAAATGTTTTGCTTTGGGTGGGCCAAGGAAGAACAAGATAACTACATACAATTGTTTGGCTGTGAACTGGGATCGTTGCCCTTCAGCTATTTAGGCATTCCAACCCATCACAGGAAATTAACTAATAAAGAGTGGAAATGTATCGAAGATTGAGTTGAAAAAAACTAAGCTACTGGAAGGGTAAGCTTATGTCATACGGGGGAAGGCTTGTGCTGATTAATTCAGTACTGACTAGTATGCCGATGTTCGTTCTCTCTTTCTTTGAAATACCTAAAGGGGTACGAAAGAGACTGGACTTCTATCGATCTCGATTTTTTTGGCAATCAGATGAGGTTAAGACAAAATATCGTTTGGCTAGATGGGATATAATATGTTGACCTAAAGAATAGGGGGTCTTGGGATTGAGAACCTCGAGATTAAAAACAAATGTCTGTTGAGCAAATGGCTTTATAGGTTATCTATGAAATCAGATGGCATGTGGGCTCAGATTCTGCGGAATAAATACTTACAATCTAAAACTCTGGCTCAGGTTAGTGTAAGACCTAATGATTCACCATTTTGGAAGGGGCTCATGAGAACGAAAGAGACTTTCTTCCATAGGGTGAGTTTCGTTGTCGAAGACGGAATGACAACCAGGTTTTGGGAGGATACTTGGTTAGGGGACACGCCGTTAGCCCTGCAATATCCCACCTTGTATAATATTGTGCAACATAAGCAGG
This sequence comes from Triticum aestivum, assembly GCF_018294505.1. Taxonomy (NCBI): domain Eukaryota; kingdom Viridiplantae; phylum Streptophyta; class Magnoliopsida; order Poales; family Poaceae; genus Triticum; species Triticum aestivum. Next base: position 19,584,377 of record NC_057814.1, on the reverse strand, counting down.
ATTACAATGCAACAGTATTACAGTCGGTACCTTTGAATATACTGTTTAGGAGGGCTTTAGTCGGGCAAAGATGGGACTCTTGGTTGCAACTGGTGCGGAGGTTGATGATCGTTCATCTCTCCGATCAAGCAGACAACGTGAAGTGGAAACTGACAACGAACGGAGTGTTCTCAGTTAAATCTATGTACTTAGATGTTAGATCTTATTAATTCTGGCCCAATCCCAAGATTGATTCACATCTGGAAAGTAAAGGTTCCCTTAAGCATAATTTTTTTCATGTGGTTTGTTCACAAACAGGTGATTCTTACCAAAGATAACTTTCTAAAGCGACGATAGGTCAGGAGTCCATGATGTTGTTTTTGCGTTCAGGACGAAACAATCCAACATTTATTTATTGATTGTCCTTTAGCGATCTATTCATATTGCATTTAACATCATGCCGCTAGATGGCATAGATGCACTATTTGGGACGTGGTTAAATGGGTTACAACCAGAGATTGCGACAAGTATTTGGATTGGAACATGTGCACTTATCTGGGCTATCTGGAACTTTAGGAATGATATGATTTTTAACAGATTACATCTTCTAAACTTCTTGCAGGTTATTTTCAGAGCTACGGCATGGATCCGTACGTGGTTGTTACTCACTTCTATGGGCTCCAGGGGGCATTTGGCTACTGGGTGCAACCGATGGGAGATGGTAGCTCGGGCTATCTTCAACCAGTTTGGATGACGGTCGCATAATAGGATAGGTCCTTAATGTAGTCTCATCCAGCCGGTTGTGGCTTTGATTTATTTGCTTAGCCTCTTTTATTTGTTCTCCTTCCGTGAGCTGTACTCCGGATTACAGACTTTGTATTTTGTTGCACTTGCTTAATATCATGGCCGCATGCATCTTTCGGATGCAGAGGCCAGGGGATAACCTCCTTTTCCAAGACTTATGTACATCAAGAGAGATTCAGAAGTTTAAACATGCGAGATTGTTACCACATCATTTCAATGCTCCCTTTCAAACAAAACTTACTAAAGGAAAAGAATGCTGAAATAAGCACTACAATGTTTTGCAATATATTTCCGAAATAACTAATATACAAACTTGATTCCATATGCTTTGTTATACTTTATATTATTCTAGTAAGAAGTTTAATACCAATAGGCCATTGACCACTTTTAAAAACAACGACTGTGCAGTTTTATGCTTGTGCATGCCAATAGATTGCACCTAGAGTATAACTCTCAATGTGCATTATACATTTTACCATTAAATAGTTCTAGCACAAGTCATTCATGATATAAAAACAATCTAAAGTGTCATGTTTGTAATTTGCATTTTCTATGCGAAAAACCAATCAAACTAATTGACATGAATAGCTCCAATTGCTAGAACAATGAAATCCATCTATGGTCACTGAACTTTTCCGATGTGTCCATGTTTGTTGGGTGTAGTCCCAAATCGTTTGTGGTAGGAGGCAGAATACGATTTATAAGGGTGGGGGTATCCCCTCCTACCAGGCTTGTCTTTTGGGCAGAGAGGGTCCAAGCCCTGGTATAAGTTTGTGTTGCTCTTCGGTTGGGCTTGGTTGACACATGTGGATTGAAAATGCTAGTTAGCAAGTCCGAGATTGCACAAAAATTATTATCAGAGTCCAGATGCTAGAAAACATCTCGATGGATTCACGGATGGTCTATCATGGTTGATGGGCTGGAGCTGATGTTAGTCACCGAACTCAGGAACTGCAAATTACAGTACATGCACAGATGCGACTGCAGTCGGCTTGCACCTTGCAAAAAAATTGATTGAAAAAAGAGAAATAATTTCATCGAATGTATTTTTTGTTCCCTATCAAAATGAGTAAATATCCACCTTTATTTATGTTTGAGTAACAATTGAATCCATACTCATATTCGAGAACATCTAGACACCTTAGTTTGGTTCTTTCGATGGCTGAGAGTCAATTTTTTTATTACTATTTCCTCCGCTTAATGGATAACCAGTTGCTACCAATGGGAGAATTGCTTCTTATTTCCAATTTAGATAATTGGATTTGCACCAAAGGAAACCATAAATTCCATATACCATAGAAATCTAGGATAGAGAAGCTATATCCTATTCATTGGTACTAATCATGGATACTTCAATTTTTTATATATTTGTTTGAAGTCATGATCTGAACGAGTCGCACATACACCCTAGCACATGTTCCTCGACGCTGAGGGCATCCTTTAAGCGCGGCCGTTTTTCGAGCATTTCGTATTGGCTGTCTTGCGTTTCTAATAAGTTGTTGGTCACAGTGAAAAGTATGATACTAGTGTATAATACTATCTTTATAGTGCATAGTATTATAACTTGATATCATAGCGATTTTATTTATTGCCATGCATGACGCATGCTAGTACATTATTTGATATGGTACCATATCATGCATGACACATACTAGTATATGTTGGGTCAGTAGAGACAACCGCGGCATATATCTCGCAAACGAGACTAGTAGTGCGGTTAGCATCCACGGTTTCATGCCTGGGCAAAAGGGGTGTCTGGCGTGGCTTTAAAATCTAGAGGATTTTTCCTTAAAAAAGGATTTTGCGTGGTCATGCACCTCTCGACAAAAGGTGCTTGGTTGCAGGTATGCCAGGTTGTTGGCACCTCGTGGCGTGAAAGAGCTCCAGTGCGCCATGTCGCACGCGATGGGTGTACCCTGCCGGATCATGTTTTTTTTTCTTTGTGTTTTTTTTAGCCTTTTGACTTCTTCCTGGTTTTTCCTAGGATCCGGTTTACTGATTTTTGTTTTGTTTTGTGACTTCTTTGAGAAACACGATTGTGCTATGCCATCGGTGCTTTCGAGAGAAAGCACAACATGTCCTTCCCATAAAAGTGAGAGCATAGCCTTACTTCCACAAGAAGCATAGCTGTTTTTTCCGAGTGCTTCCCTGAAAAAGGGAAAAGCACATCCTATTCTTCTATGAGAAGCACATTTGTGTTTCTCGAAAAGCGCTTCCCAAAAAGGAAAAACATAGACCACATCTTTCAAAAAAAGTGAAAAGCGCAACCGTGCTTCCGTGTTTCATTTTTTCTTCCGGTTTTTGTTTTTAAAAATTATTAACATGGGATCCAGTTTTGAAGATTTCGACGCGAGTAATCCAACGTTGAAAACGGATTGTGATTTGAACGCATGGTTTCAAAGATAAAATGTTGGAATTTTTTTTACAAAATAAGAAAAAACTCCCAGATTGCGACAATTGACACATATGTAGTATGCCACTTGTTAGCACCAGTAACATTTGCAAAGTGTACCCCATAATTAGTGATTTATCCACTAGCTAGGCATGGAGGGCTCAAGTTAATCGTCAGTGGCACCTTGCGCCCATGAGCCTTCTTTTGGGGGTGAGCGGTGACATAACACTCGATGAGCTCCATCGGGCCTCCAGCATCAGTAAAGTTTAAGTTCTTCCTTGATACAATAAAATAAATTTGCTAAAAAAAATTTTAGAATAAAATAAAATCTCATGCGTGTTTGTTGAATGGGTGAAAGGCCTTGTTCCCGGTTTCTTTGACACTTCTTCGTTACACATATTGTTAGAGATACGACACGCAATCGAACTCGATGAAGAACAAAAACAAGCAAGGAACACGAGATTTTAACGTGGAAAACCCCTCCAACACGAAGGGGGGGAAACCACGGGCGCCAGCCAGCCAAATTTCACTATATCGGGGGAGGTTACAAACGCCGGGGATTTACAACTGATCAACTTATCCCGTGCGGCGGCTTACAAGAGCCTACCGGCGACGGGCCTCGCTCCGCTCGCTCGTCAGAAGTTAGCCTCCCTCTTTATACTTGAATTTGGAGCATAACATAACACATACTATCTGTATTCTAGGAAAAAATGTAACATGCTCTCATTTAACTTTCCATTTGATAGGGATACATTCCATTTCAAAGCGAAAATGGAGTGGTAAAGAATAAGGGGTCATGGCAGCGGTGACGAGAAGCGGGCAATGATCCCAGGTGTGATGCGGGAGGGAGGTGAGACCACCATTTCATCGCACAGGTAGGGGAAACGGTAAAGAATAATGGGCTGTTAGCTAGCTAGCTGCTCATGAGTCATGACCAAACTTAACAATCAACACTGCATTGTAAGATACTCTCCCTCCGTCCCGTAATGTAAAGATGTAATTATGGGATGGAGGAAGTAGCTAATATAACCACTCATGCCGAGCGATGTCAACACTCAACACTACACTGTATTGCTTCAAGTTGTACACCATTATGGGAGAAAAAAGGCTGCAAGTTGTACAGCGCTGGCCACTCAAGTCTCCAAGTCGATCTTGTCGTGGCGTCCATTTTCCAAGCTTTTTCCACAAGTTGTCCTTACATGATTGAGACGAGCCAGCATACTGTCACTGATTTGAGTCACTAGCACCCTGTCCCATGCAGAGACCGTAAAGCGAGTTAGGCAGCTACCGCCGAAGAGAAGACAGCGACGGACAAACAAACAGAGAAATGTCCAGTTAAAAAAAGAAGAGAGAAATGTGACTGCAGAAAACCCATATTAAATATCCAGGCACGATAGAATCTGGTGATATACTACTAGTATAATTGCTTTCGTAATACTGTGATTTTGCCGAGCTTTGTGAATATCTTGCAATGGAGAAGTTCCGCGTTGGGACCATGTTTATGGAGGAGTCTATGCCACCACACCGAAGAAAGATATTATTATCATCACCGATTTGGTATACGTAGCTAGTGTACATCTTTTGCACTACGCTCAACACACTCCCTTATCTTTGATTAGTCAAGGCTTGAGCTCAGGTCGGAGTCAGGCCGGACATGTAGCTCTAGGGTGTGTCCATGCCGTGCAGAGACTGTCAGGCGACTATGATGGAACGATTGCTACACCTGTGGCGCAAAACGGGACGAGATTCTACGGGAAACCCATATAAATTCCCAGGTGCTCCCGCTCCTGATCTCACAAGATAAACACCTGAACAGCCAAGTCGAGCCATGGCCGCTCCACCGTCATATGCCCGCATTCCCAACATCATCGTCCTCCTACTCCTAGCACTCTCTGCCATCTCTGTTTCCTCCTGTTCGAGTCCATCCAACGGCAGCGACACGGACCTCTCTGCGCTGCTGGCTTTCAAAGCCCAGCTCGCCGACCCTCGTCGTGTCCTTGCCGGCAGCTGGACCGGCACGTCCTTCTGCCACTGGATAGGTGTCTCGTGCAGCCGCCGGCGGCAGCGCGTCACGGCTCTAACATTGGTAGACACGCCTCTTTCTGGACCTATTGCTCCCCACTTTGGTAATCTCTCTTTCCTCTCTGTTCTTACTCTCAGGGGCACCAACCTTACGGGTTCCATCCCTCCGGAGCTTGGCAAGCTATGTCGGCTTCGATATCTTAGCCTTGATGAAAATAGCCTGTCAGATGTCATTCCTGCTGCCATAGGGAACCTCACAAGGCTCGAGTTCCTTAGTCTAAGTTTTAACCAACTCACGGGCCAAATCCCATCTGAGGTGTTTGTTCGTATGCAGAAACTTGAGACAATTTCTCTGGAAGTTAATAAGTTGAGTGGGCAGATACCACCTTATTTATTCAATAACACGCCTTCCCTGAGCTTCATATACTTTGGAAAAAACAGCATGTCAGGTCCGATACCACATGGCATAGCCTCCCTATCCAAACTTACATACTTGCAGCTGCAGCACAACCAGTTCTCCGGCCTAGTGCCACAAGCCATATATAACATGTCCATGCTAGACCTCATGATATTATCGAACAACAACCTTACTGGTACGATTCCAGACAACCAAAGTTTTATCCTCCCAATGTTGCAAGTGCTTGACCTCTCCGAAAATAAATTTCAGGGACGAATTTCATCAGGGCTTGCATCGTCTCATTACTTAGTAGGATTGTCTTTGGCAGACAATTCTTTTGTGGATGTTGTGCCATTGTGGTTAGTTGAACTACATCACCTAGAAAGTATTTCACTGGGTGGAAATAACCTTGTTGGCTTGATCCCAGCCGCTCTTAGCAATCTCACTAGCCTTACTATGCTAGACCTCTCTGGCTGCAACCTTACAGGACACATCCCACCAGAGTTGGGATTAATGCAAAAACTCTCCTTTCTGCATCTTGGAACAAATCAACTTACCGGAACAATTCAATCTTCTCTTGGGAATTTGTCCATGTTGTCTCTCCTAGCTTTTGAAGAAAATAAATTATCAGGCTCAGTACCTTCAACACTTGGGAACATTGCAAGTTTAGAGGAGCTTCACCTGCAAAACAACAATTTAGATGGAAGTATTATGGAGCTTTTTTCAGCTCTTTGTAACTGTAGAAACGTCCAACTGATTAACATAGGAGTGAACTCTTTCACGGGTGCCCTCTCTGACCAACTGGGAAACCTCTCTTCACGATTGGTAACTTTAACTCCAGCTTACAACAAATTAGTAGGTGGACTTCCGGCAACAATTTCAAACATAAGCGGTCTTGAGTGGTTAGATCTTTCTAACAACCTACTCACTGAGCCAATCCCGGAATCCATCACTACACTGAAAAATCTCGTGTGGCTTGACCTCTCTAGTAATGACATGTTCGGCACTATCCCAACAGAAATAGGCATGCTTTGGAATCTACAACGGTTGTTTCTCCAAAGAAATAATTTTTCTGGCTCTATACCAAGAAGCTTGGGTAATCTTAGTAAGTTAGAGAAAACGGACCTGTCCAAGAATCAGTTAAGTTCTATAATACCGGCAAGACTATTCGGCCTTGGTAAACTTATTGAACTAAATCTTTCATATAACTTTCTTGTTGGTGCACTGCCGGCAGATGTTTCCGGGTTAATACAAATATACCAAATGGACCTTTCTTCTAACTCCTTTCTAGCAAGCATCCCAGAATCAATGGGGCAACTTAAGATGCTAATGTACCTAAATCTATCGCACAACTTGTTCGGAGGCCCGATGCCAGACTCACTTCAAAAGTTAACTAGCTTAGCATCCTTAGACCTCTCCTTCAACAACCTCTCTGGTTCCATTCCAATATACCTTGCAAGCTTAACCGACTTGACTACCATGAACCTCTCATTCAATAGGTTGGCAGGCCAAATACCAGAGGGAGGTGTTTTCTCAAACATCACATTGAAATCTTTGATTGGGAATGTTGGGCTGTGCGGCGCTCCACGCCTAGGATTTTTGCCATGTCTTGACAGACCTCGTTCAAATAATATACACTGGCTAAAATTTCTACTCCCAGCTTCCATGGTAGCTTCTGGCAGTATTGCTATTTGCTTATGGTTGTGGATCAGAAAGAAACATAAGCATGAGGGTGAGGTCAAAATTGATGGTGATCCATCCGATGGCATAGTCCACCAGATAGTCTCTTATCATGAGCTCATTCGGGCCACAGACAATTTCAGTGAGGACAATTTGTTGGGAAGTGGAAGCTTTGGGAAAGTCTTCAAGGGACAAGTGAGTGGTTTGGTGGTTGCGATAAAAGTGCTTGACATGCAGCTGGAGCAGGCCAAGAGAAGCTTTGATACTGAGTGTCGTGTGCTCCGCATGGCGCGACACCGCAACCTGATACAGATACTCAATACATGTTCCAACCTAGACTTCAGAGCACTTGTGCTTCCATACATGCCAAATGGCAGTTTAGAGATGCTGCTACACCGGTCTCAGAGTACACTGCCCTTGGGGTTTCTTGAAAGGATCAACATCATGCTCGATGTGTCGATGGCAATGGAGTACCTACACTTCGAGCACTATGAGGTGATACTGCACTGTGACTTGAAACCTAGCAATGTGTTGTTCGATATGGACATGACTGCTCATGTGGCAGACTTCGGCATTGCAAGGTTACTTCTAGGCAATGACAACTCCATGATATGTGCGAGTATGCCTGGAACAGTTGGTTACATGGCACCAGGTACTTAGCTAGAATCTATCAAACCATTGACTATTTACTAGTGAAGATACATGATCTCATCTTTATTCATTTGTTTCATGTTTCTTGTGCAGAGTATGGCTCTTTTGGAAAGGCATCACGAAAGAGTGACGTGTTCAGCTACGGGATCATGCTCCTTGAAGTATTCACCAGGAAAAGACCCATTGATGCTATGTTTGGGCATGAACTAACTCTTAGGCAGTGGGTCCACACTGCATTTCCTGCAGAGCTTGTGAGTGTCATTGACAACCAGCTACTCCAAGGCTCCTCTTCTTCTAGTTGCAACCTTGTTGAAGGATTTCTTGTGCCGATATTCGAGTTGGGTTTGCTCTGCTCTAGCGGCATGCCTAACCAGAGAATGACGATAAGAGATGTGGTGGTGAGGTTGAAGAAGATCAAAGTAGAGTACACCAAACAAGCAGCATCAGCATCACGTAGTAGTGCAGCATAGGGATTGATCTCTTGCTACGACTCTTCCTCTACTTACGATGGGGCTCTTTCCATGGGTGGGTGGACCAGATCCCAGATGATGCCTGTCAGGGAGGAGGACATCGAGAATCCAGTGTCGATGGAAGCATGAACTACCTTAATTAGCTCCACAGACTAGTAAGGATTATATTCCTCCATTGTAGGATAAATCTGAAGCATGTTCTTCTATTTTTCTAGTTTAATAAGTATGCATGTTTCTATACTTTCAGCAATGTAGTAATGGAGTATGACATCATAAAGCATACAACCTTGTGTTACCTTTCAATATATGAAGCCTTTTGTATGCAAACATACAAAAAACAGAGCGCTATTATAACTTATATGCAAGTGTGTAACGCTGATGCAAAAGACAGAGAGATTAAAAAATTGCAATAAAAACCAATTCATAGTCAGATGGAACTCTTTGGAGACAGGCTTTCATCATCAGCGAAGTTGACGGAGATCCAGACTGGGACGGTCAAAGGAAAATCACGCAAATGAGTGATGAAAATCAAACCCAAGATCAAAATTCAGAACCGGAGAGTTTCAGGACATGCAAGCACAGCACCAAACAGACTCCTCTGTACCCACACTAGCATTGCTGCCACGGAGCAGAGCACCTGCGGTTTTGCGGAGCCAGCGGCAGGACGAGAGGAAGGCAAGATGAAGAGTTTGAGTAAGTGCAGTAGTTTCTCTGCTTACCCCAATCGCGGGCGCCGCTTCCAATCGACCGACGTCCGGATCCGCCCCTCCTGTCTCTACCCTCGTAAGGCGCGAGGCAATCGGCCGTTGCCGTGCGCGTCTCTTCAGTACTCATCTCCTATCCAAGCTGAAACGCAAATCTGGGAGGTCACCATATGGCTGAAATAGCACGAAAGTATTTATACAACTTGCAAGAACAAGAAATTTCTATGCCACTGGTTTCCGGTGCTTGATCGGGGCAAGATAATAATATGCATGGAACATTGGGCTACGAGATTAAACATGGAGAGGGACACTAACGCTCCTCTTGCATGGCAGTACAAATAAAGTACAGAAAACTCACTTGTTACTTGAGGAATTCAGTATTTGATTAGCGAGGTTCTAGTCAAGCAATAACTGTCCAACCAAGTAATTCCAGGGGACACGCGAATGCGAATGTAAACTGAATTATCCACAGATCCTTTGGAACACCCCCACGCGTTAAAATCACAGTGGAGGGAGACGCGTGCTTCTTCTTCGCAGAACCAACCACTAGCAACACGATTCGAGCCAAGGATCACTCGACCAGAGGATAGATGAATGGACGAAGGGGAACCAGTGTTCAGGAGAGAATGTACCTTGTGGAGGGAGCCCATGGCGGTGTGGCGGTGACGCGGTGGGTGGCTGGCGGCGATCCCTTTCGCCTCTCCTCCAATGGCTTCTCTCTGCTCCTCCGCTGCTTCATCCAAACATTTTTACTGGAAAAAAATTAGTTTGTATGGGCTCCGTGCTGCTTGGGCTCCACTGGCTTCAACGGCCCGTCCTAATTTGGCTCGAGCTTCCACAAGGCTCAATCGTACCATCGCTTACTCCGCTACTCTGGTCGGACGCGTCAGTGGATGGATGACGATGACAAGGCCGCGGCCACCAGCTCGGAGCGGCGCGCCGGCGACCATGGCCGCCGCACCCGCAACGAAGAGCGCGGGCGTCGACGCTGCGCGCCGTACCCGTCGCAAGGTCTGCACGGCTCACTCTTGCTCCAGCCCTGCTTAAAGGTCTCCCCCGTTTTCCTATTAGGAGTTCTTATTATATGGAAAAACTTGTCTAGCAATCAGTTCATTTTGTTGGTTTTGGTGATTCAGTTAACCAGAAAGGCAGAAATGAAAGTAAAACATTAGTTGTCAGATTGCAGACATACGCGGCATGCTTGTTTGCTAACTCATTTTCTGCAGTTCTGATTGTCTTTAATCAACATTTTTTGGTCACAAAAATCATATTAAGATGGCTTGGTTCACAGCGAGCTCTGTCAATCGGCTATAACCAATAAATGGCCCCTCCTCCTAGGCTGTTCTTAGCACACCTATTGAGCTTCGACTAATTGTTGTGACTGTGCGTGTTCCACAACTTTAATTTACCAGTGAACTCGAATTTCTAGCCACCAGTTTCAACTACAATTCACATGTGAAGAGAAGCGAAAACTTGTTGCTCCTTTGGTTAACAATAAAGTACTCCCTCTGTTCAGAAATACTTGTCGGAGAAATGGATGTATCTAGACATATTTTGATTCTAAACAAGTGATTTTGGTACATAGGGAGTGGCAAAAGCTTTTTGTCCCACCATCTAGAAAATTTATTAGGTAATAGAGGTTATAGAGCTCAGAGGCAGTGACACAGATTTTCTTGGCAAAGAGGAAGGATGCTACTTTTATTATTTTGGAAACGGCTCCAAGGCCATTCCTATTATTCAACGGTAGAAATACGACAAGCACCAACCAACTGGCACACACCACATGTTCCTGTCTCAACTAACTCCCACTACTAAACCAAATTTGAAAATATTAATGCGTGTTATCAAAAATTATATTGTTGAATTCATATTTGAATGTAGCTTCAAAACTATGAGGGGGACTAGTAAACCAGGATGAAGGTAGTATTAGTCACCGAATTCAGGAACTGTAAATTAAAGTACATCTGCGTGCTTGTTCTGTCGGCCTCCTATAGTCACCGGCTTGTGTCCAATACATATTCTTCTACTGACACGATGTGTCTTATATGTTTGACTATCAGCCATGGCAGAAAAAGGGACCCGATACCTAATCTGCATTCCCTATATCACGCTTAACATCACTCTAGGAAACCATCAGCACAATGGGCACAATGCGCGCGTCCTTCTCAAAGAGTTCATGCACCTTAAGCAACCTGCGTTCAGCTCCTCTACTGAGCCCCTGGTTGCAGACGACTGGCTTGGGGGCATCAAGCACTTGTTGCATACTCATTGTTACTCTCCTCGACTCAAATTTCCAATACATCACATTCCCTGTTCGGATTGTGTTTTCTCGACATCCGTACCAGTTACCATGCTCCTTATTATTACTCTCCTCCCACACTCTGCCATTCTCCTTCTACAAATTAAATGTGATCCTACTACATAGAGAATAACCAAGTTATATATAGGAGGTTAGAAAGTGATCAATGTTATGTGCAGCCCGGACACCATAATTGCTGCACCAAACATTGATGCCAGCTGTTCTAATTGTTAATTTTATTGTGAGAGCATAGTTGTCGACATTTGTAGCACTCATAACATATATAAATATGGGCAACCCTAAGCGGAAAGTTGCTAGCAACCCATGACAAAAAAATCCATTGTGAAATCAAACTACTCCATAGATATGGAATATGGTTTGCTGAAGTGTGTCTACAGTACTGTATTTTTCCCAATAAGAGTTTGTTTCACTATATGACGTTTAGTTACCTTGATGTTAGAGACTTATCCACATCAAGAGACATTCGGTAAACTTAAACATCATGAGGTGTACTTAAGCATGTTGTGTACTATAGTAGCAGCTATGTAAAAGGAACACAATCCTGATCGTCTGCACCAGGTGAACAGTAAATTAAAATAACAGAGTAAAGCATCCGAAAGATACTCTGGCATTTTTAGGCATCCAAGATGCTCATGTGCGCTAGCAGCCTGCGAAATTTCGTGGTGTTTGGACATATGAGGAGCTCCTACCAAAATAAACAAAATCGGCTCTGAACAATATATTCTTTCTCAAAGTTTCTCGGGCACCCGGATTTTTTTTTTTTGGCATGAACTCCTCAGATGTCCATATGAGCATGCAAATTTGCATGAACCTTGGATGCCCAAAACTTTTAGATTTGTTTGAACATGAGCTCTTAAGAGTGGACAAGTATTTTATTTGACCAATATTAATACCAAGATACTACAGCAAGCATCGTGCAAGAAGAGTAAAACTCACACAGGTGAGTAGGACACCAAAAGGATTCCCCCGTGTACTTGCGTGTCTGAAATGAACACGATCATCATCAAGTCAATTGATTATTGGTCGATAGTATAGACAACTAGCTACACTGAGTGATGTGCGAGTGTTACCACCATGGAGCAGACATCCCGCAGTTTTGCAGTTGCAGAGCCAGCTGCAGCGAGAGGCAAATCAGTACACAAGGGACCATATTGGGCACGAACCTAAACAAGCCTGCCTAGCCACCCGTCCATCCTACATGAGGGCAATTATGCCGGAACCACGGAACTATTCAATTTTTTTTATATAACTCGTAAAAACAAAATAATTGGTTCCATTGGGTTTTGGTGCTTCCCCATGGCCAGGACAAGATAACTTTATCATTGTGCTATGAGATTAAACAGGGAGAGGAATGCTAACGATCCTTTTGCTTGGCAGTATAAAGTACTAGTAAGTATAGATAAGAGGTTGGCTTTTTGAGGAATCAACAGTTAACTGGTGAGCCTCAGGCTGCAGTGATGGCTGAACATAGCCTGAACTTACACGAATGAAGTAATACAGTACGAATAAAAAGAATTAGCCTGAACTTAGAGACACAAATTAAGTAATTTCACAGGGCACACGAAAATACATCGATTGATCTGCAGATCATTGTACAGGGCATGAGAAACTCTAATCGAGGCTATCTGACCAAGTCAAACTAGAGTTACTCATGCTAGCGTTCTAGCCCTTGCAAAACCTAGTCGATCAATTAATCAATCAATCAGACTGTTAGTCTCACCTCTTCTAGGGTTTTAAAATTACAACAAGGCGAGAGAGAATACGAAATTAGCACCAAAATTTGAATCTCGTTCCCACGAGGCCAATCGCAGGACTGAGTACCAACCAGGGAATATACGAATTGATAAGGGGAGGAGGTGAAACTCGGATTCAGGTGAGAATGTGGGGGGGGGGGGGGACAACAAGGACCATGTAGAGTGAGCCAGCAGTGCATGGCGGAGGCACGCTCCGATGATGGCTGCTCTGCTTTATCTGTTGCGGCTTCAAAACTAGTATATATTATTTTGCAAAAAAAATGTGTTGGATCGGCTGCTTGCTGCTTAGCTACATTTACCAAGCCGGACGATACTAATCGGGCTCGAGGTCAGTAGACAACACGACCCATTCTAGAGACTACAGACTATGCTACTAGCTTAATCATTTTTTTCTTCCAACGAAGTCTGGGAGAATGACTCAGACTCAAATTTCCAATACATCCCATTCCCGCCAGGCCGGATATGATACATGACCGTCTGTGCCTTTACTCTGCTCTTCATTGTTACTCACTTTCCACACTATGCTATTCTCACTTAGAAACTAAATGTGATCTTACTGCATGGGAATAAACTAGTTATATATTCGAGGCCAGATAGTGATAAATGATGTTTGTGGCCCGGACATCATAATTTCTTCAACAAACATCGCATAATGCCAACTGTGGCAGTCGTTTAATTCAACTACATATAGTGTAGTTGCCACCATTTGTAGCACTTGTGAGTCGTGACTTATATAAATATGAGCAACCCTAACAGCAATGCTGCTTGCCAACCCTGACAAAAAAGCCATCCACTCAAAAATTTATATAAATATTTAAAGAGGGGTTAAGGTTTGATGAAGCATGTATATGTATGTGTGTGTGTGTGGGGGGGGGGGGGGGGGGGGGGTTAAAAGAAGTCTGGTAAATTAGTTTTCTTTTTGCAATAGGCAGTAACTCACCAGCAAAGAAAAATGACCTAGGAATGCCTACTATCCATGCCAATGACCTTCCTGTCTCATGACGATAAGAATCTAACCAGCCCACGTAGAACCAACTATATCCATTCGCATCTTCAAAAAAAAATATCCATTCACCTAGGGCACTACAGACAAGGATCAAACAGCCACATCAAGCGGAAGTAGAGTCTCCAGAGCGGCCGTCACATACGCCTTCACGGGATATCTCGAGTACTCCACATACTACACTAAGTAGGGAATGACCAATTACTAGAGTGCACCGCTAGGAACCTCCAATATATGAACCCAGTAGAGACGAATCAGCATGCGGTCACAAATATAGCTATCGTGCACAAGAACTCCTTGGAAGCGGGCCGCATCGGTTGGATCGACGCCGCCACGCATGGCTGCAAATGCTCTCCAGCCAGGAACTGGTAAGATGCATCACTCCGCCGGTAGGGGACGTCGACCAGGAAAGTCCTACCATTACTGTGAATCAGAGATCGGAAGGCCTCCGCTGAATTCATCGTTGTTATCGCGAACTGATGTGGAAACTGTGTCCTGCCGCCGTCGTCAACCGCGAACGCTTTGCTTGACGGCATCCTTCGATGGTGGCGAGAGGAGAAGGCTCATAAAAGTGGACTAGGGCGCTACACGGGAGCACCCTCGCCAACGACAAAGGAAAAGAATTAAAAACACGGAAAAGAATTGCCGTCGATCCATCTCCTCCCCTCCAATGGCTCCTCCTCTGCTTCATTGATGGGCTGCTTGCTGCTTGGGCTCTACTGACTTGAACAGCCCCGTCCTAAATGGGCTCGAGCTTCCATAAGGCCCAACCTTACCATTGGCTACTCCGCTAGACGAGTCGGTTGATGGATGGCAATGACAATGGCCGCCGCCACCAGCTCGGAGCGGCGCGCCGGCGACCATGGCCGCCGCAACGGAAGAGCGCGGCCGCCGTCGCTGCGCGCCGTACCCGTCGCAAGGTCTGCACGGCTCACTCCTGCTCTACCCCTGCTTAATTAGGTCTCCCTCATTCCTCCCCTTTTCTGATTAGTTCGCGTTCTTGTGGAAGAACTCGTGTAGCAGTCAGTTGATTTTGTTGGTTTTGGTGCTTCAGAACCCTCACCCCTCAGTTCACCAATGCGTATGCAGTAAAATGTGCTACTAAAAAGGGAAGTAAAACATTTGTTGACAGATTACAGACATCATTTTGTCCAGTTCTGATTGTGTTTAATCGATATCTTTTGGTCACATAAATCGTATTAAGAATTTTTGGTTCACAGAGCTCTCTCAATCGGCTATAACCAATAAATGGCCCCTCCTCCTAGGATGTTCTTGACACACCTATTGAGCTTCGACTAATTGCTCAGACTACATAGAGGGTGCGAGTTCCAGAACTTAATTTTACCAGCGAACTTGAATTTCTGGGCACTAGTTTTAACTACAATTTCATATGTGAAACAAGTGAAATCTTGTCGGATTCATATATATTGCATTAGACACCATTGACAATCACATAGAAACCAGGACTAAGTTAGTGGAGTGACTAAGACTAAAGTAACAATGCTCATTTGGTTAACTGAAGTGGCAAAAGCTCTTTATCCCACCTTCTAGTAATTGTATTAGGTAACAGAGCTCAGCAGCAGTGACAAAGATTTTCTTGGAAACGAGGATGGATGCTACTATTATTATTTCAGAAACGGCACCAAGGCCGTTCCTATTATTTAACGGTAACATCCAAGAAATACGACAAGCACCAACCGACTGACACACACCACATTTTCCTCTGTCCCGACTCACTCCCGCTACTAAACCAAACTAGCACACTGACTCGACCTTGAATCTTAAAAAAGAGCAGCGTCTAGGAAGAAAATCAAAGCATTATCAAATCTCAATCTTTGCAGGAATCCAAGCCACCCTTCTTTCGGCATGGAGGTGGCGAGATCACTTGCTTGCTGATTCTCCCTCAACAGCTAGCGGAACAGTGCTGGCCATGGTGCGGTACTTGAGGGCGTACAGCATCTCAAGGTAGCGGCGGGTCTCGCGCCTCTCAAGGTTGGAGACGTACTTCCAGAACCCATACACCCCAGTGAGGGTCATGAGCCTCTCAGAGTAAAGCTTCCAGGTGTATCTGAATAAGATAGGTAAAATGACTGTTAGTCGCAGAAACTAGTTATCCTCAGAGCTAGTAAAAACTAGTGAATTTTGAGTTGCATACTTCTCCTCAATACGCTGAAGCCCGCCCTGTGAAATCTTGGTCCAGTGGCTGGGGTCAACCTGGCACTTCTCAAAGAACTCAACAAGCAGAGTGGAGGCCTTGTCACCCTGGTAGGGATCAATGTGGTAGCCGGACACACCATTCACGATGATCTCAGCAGGACCACCATATGCAGTTGCAAAGGTAGGAAGACCGCAGGTCATGGCCTCGATGACAGTAAGCCCAAAAGCCTCATAGAAAGCAGGCTACACGCAGAAGAGTTATGTGAAAACGCAATTTTTTACCAGGCCAGTATGTGGTTTATGCAACATGTAGTTACCTGCACAAAGGCACCCTTGGTGTCACAGATGTAACGGTAGAGCTCAGCATTACGGACACGGTTCATCTGGGCTGAGATCCAGCGGACATGGCCATTCAGGTTGTACTGCTCAATAAGGTCAAACATCTTCTTGAACTCAGCCTGCTCCTCCTTGTCCTTTGATGGATTGCCATGGTCACCACAGACAACCACAAGGTTAACAAGTTCCTGCAGGCGAGGGTTCTTGCCATACAGCTCAACCAGACCAGTCAAGTTCTTGACACGGTCCAAACGAGCCATCGAGAAGATGATTGGCTTGTTCCTGTCCTTGAGCACATACCTGCAGAAGGTATTCTAGTCAGATGAACACCAATAACTGGATCAAACCGGTGCAGCTCAAGCAGTAAGAAACAATTCTCCAGTTCTCACTTGTGTTCATTGTTGTCAACATCGCTGTAGAGCAGCTCCTCGATCTCTGGGTGGAGGGAGGTGAGCCTCCTCTGTGACTCGGAGTATGGGAAGTAGATGGACATGTCCGCACCAGGTGAGACTATGTTAAACTTGGGGTCAAAAACATCGATACCATGGACAACACGGTACATCCCAGGCATTGTGAATGCCATGTGAGACTCGTACTGACCAACGGTGTCCTTGCTGAAAAGGCAGAGTTTCCATTAGGCCATGCAAAGCCAACAACAAAACAGAAGGGTATGATCAGTGAAAGTTCAGTTGTAAAGAAATATTACTTTCCAGCAATCTCTTGGAAGGTGCTTGTGATGATGAAGTCAGCATGGTTCATCGCAATCAGATCGGTAGTGAACTGGCATGAGAAGTGGTAGTGGTCCTCAAACTTCTTCCAGTAGAGGTCAGAGTTGGGGTACTTGGTTTTCTCAAGCGCGTGTGCAATGGTACACTGCATACCAACGATCATGGTAACATCAGCAAAGATCAATATGTGGTAAATATGCTTCCAAGAACAGAAAAGCGGCTAGAATTCATACATGAGTAACTCCCATCTTGTGTGCAAGCAGGCACGCAACAAGGTTTCCGTCGCTGTAGTTTCCGATGATCAGGTCAGGATTGGCCTGGAGCTCTCCGGAAATCTCGTGAGCCACATCCTGGCAGAAATGGGGCAGAGTTAGCAAAATATATCTGTGAATAATGACAAAGGTATGATGGTGAGGTTAGGAGGCATCTACTTCAGTGAAAGTCTCCAGGTACGGCCAGACTTCAAAACGAGAGATCCACTTGCGAACAATTCCACTTTCAGTTCTGAATGGCACACGGAGGATGTGGGTGTGCTCTGTACCGAGGACCTTCTCAAGACGCTGACCGCAGGTCGTGCCGGTTGCATCAGGGAGAAGCCTGGTGACCTGTGCAGGGCCAAAAAAAGTTCAGCATCATATTAAATGTTTTGTGTATCATCGAGATATTACACTTACAATAAGGATCCGTGGTGTGATGTCGAGGCCTTGCTGCTTGATCCTCAGCAGCATCTCGTTCTCCATAGCACGGACTTGATCCAGAATGTAGACAACCTTTGGGGAATCATAGCACAAAGATTAATCAGAACAGGTTTAGTCACATGACCATGTATAAACTATGCAGGATGTGTTACCTGGCCTCCGGTGTCAGGGTACCCCAAGACATTGGCTTGGGCAAAGTAACCGTGCGGCGACAGGATGACAACATTGAACACCATTGGGATTGTGCCAAGGAACTTCTCGAGCGTGGACGGGTCGGGAGCCTCGAGAAGGTCGAGGAGCAGGTGAAGGGTCTCCTGCGCACGCTTGGCGCAGTCACCCCAACCCTTCTCCAGGCCAAGTTCTTGGAACCTGTATTTGTCCAGTCAAAAGAACCGTTAATAACATCTCAGTGGTTCCTTCTGAAGAAAATACTCCAGGCCCCATGACCTGGCTAATAATTCCGTACAATACAATGGTCACTTGGTCAGTACCTGTGGTGGAAGTCCGAGTATGGAGTGTCTGCTGGGAGACCAGACAAATGCTCCTCGGCCTTCCTCAGAGCTCCCTGGAGAGCACTGAGGCTGCGGATTCTGTCGTTCAGCATCATAGTCTGGAGGAAACAGAGTACAAGTTTACATGCTTCTTTTTTCTGCCAAGTCTCATCAAAGTTTAAACAATGTATGCAGGATGAAAGATTGGGTTACCATGCCCTTGTAGTTGTGTGCGCGGAGGAAGTTGAGCAAGGGGTACATGCTCTCCTTGTCATGGAAGAGCTTCGATGACAGGTGCCTGTTGAGGAACTGCACGCCGTTGCCGATGGACTTGGACAGGGAAGGGCGAGGGAAGGAGGCATTGAATGGCTCAAAGTCAAGCTCAAGCACAAAGTCCTTGTTGCTGCCAAAACATAGAAGTACATATCGATAGAGTAAGAGAACGAAATCATAAAATCATAAGAGAACGAAGTCAATTATTTAGTACTGAATTTTCCTCTCTTTTTTTACCTTCCTTCAACAAGCTGTTCCTTGAACTGCAGGTACTCAGGGACGCTCAACTCCTCGACAGCGAGCTCACTCACATTGACCCTCACATACTCCCAGACACCAGGCCTTGGACGGATGGCAAGCGCGACCCACGGCGAGATGACGATCGCCTCCTGTATCATATACAGAAGTGCACCAATTAGAGCAACAGGTAAAGCAAAAAAGGATGCTCAAGAAGTCTGCTGAGATAAGTAGTCAGATGCAAACCTGCGCTGCCCTGAGCACATCCTCAAAGGCGCCATCCTTGAGCTTCTCGCGCTCTGCCTCAGGGATCGCGGTGTTGTACTCAGCGATGATCTGGTGGGACTGCAGCATTCCATTTCCAAGGTTGACCAACCTGCACAAAGCATCGTCAGATGCCGCATAAGATCCACCATATATCATTCAGAATTATCGGATTGAGTAAGATCCACCCAGATATATTTGCAAGTCAGATTGGTGACATTTGAAGCCATTGTTTAGCACAACATGCGTCATTCAGAGAAGAATTTGGAATTCCGTTGGAAACATTGCAGTGCTGGTTTTGATGCTGCATTTACTAAACTTGACAGAATAATATGAGATTCAGTTCAGTCAGATGTTGTGCCACATAGATCCTGTCAGATCCAAGCATCGGCAGACCGATTAGTGCATCATGTTCAGCAAGTCTTGATTAGCACTAGGACAAAGTGCAGAATACAATCATTCTACCCAGTGGGGCTGTATCGAATCTAAAAATGCACGTGCAGTCAGATCTGGCAGCAATCAACAGAACTCATCAGTGTTCAGTACTAGGTTTCAACAGAAACTTGTTTAAATATTTGATTGTTTGACCATATTTCCTGAGCAGGAATGAAGTTGCACACTAGGCCAGATCTAGTTAAGTATATAACAGTTTTTTCTAATACTGGCCATCACCAAGAGATTTATATTCTGGCATAAACTTATCAACAAAAAGGTAACAGTGGCAGTGCAGGGGAAACAGGGGTCGAACCTGGTGAAGACGGCGACGAGCTCGTTGGGGTGCGCGGAGAGGGAGTCGCCGATGCGCTCCCTGACGCTGTGGAGGCGGCTGAGGACACGGTCGCCGGCGGCTTCCCCCATCACTCAAGCCTAGTCTGCTGCAGAACAAGATTATCAGTGGTGGGTTCTTGACTTCAGAGATCCAACAGATGAACAGGAACCGAGCAAGATTTGAAGAAGACCAAAGAAAAATAAAACATTCGACGGCGCAAACTAGAGGATCGAGAGGCATACAAGAATCAAAATCTAGACTTAAGGTTTCAGACAGAGGACCGAGAAGGAGAAAGCAGTGGAGTGTGCGCATTTATAATTATAGTTTAGAGGTAGCCCAGGTGGTGTCCGGCGAGAAGTTGAAGTAGCCGACAGAAGCCGGTGGGTTTGCATGAGCAGCAGTAGCCGCCCGTTGGAACCGAAGCTGGCAGTGGCAGGGAGGAGGAAGAGTGACGCGTGCGAGCGCCTTGTAAAGCACGAGATCAGCGTGGGATTCCTTTCTTGCAGGCCATGCCAAGGTGGTTAAGGCTAATGGTGGTGATTAGGCGTCGAGCTTTTCGTGTTACCGGGAAATGACAGAAACAATCTGGAGCTAATTAACCATGGCTGCTAGCACAAGAAAGGAGAGCCGACCGACAGCGCGAGCTCCGACACGGACTGACTGAGGCGCAGACTTTTCGGCGGGAAGGGGGATGAGGATCCATGAGTGAGTAAGCTCGCTAGATCTAACAACATCTAAGGTGCATCCACTTGGTGGTGGGTTGGTGCTGAAACCTTAAACCCGTCTACAGAAGAGAATGATGGCAACTTGCCAGGGCCGCAGATCCGGTCGGAAGCACCCATCCACCACATCTCCGCAAGTGGATGCTGATTGCCATCTTCTGTCCCCTCCCCTAGTGGCTAGTGCAGCAAACCACTTTATTTTTTTCTTAATTATTAACAGCAAAAACAGAGGAGGCTGCACCGACGACACCGAAACAGAGCATAGCAGAGCACACGCAGAAGAAAGAAGAACTCCATTGGAATGTGGAGGAGCTCACCTTGCACTTCTTCTCCGCGAGGAGAGCCCCAGGAACCGCCACGCGAGGTAGAAACGAAGGGAAGCATAGAGAGGTGGACGACGACGGGTGAATGGAGAGCTCTGCCCACGGCGAGGCAGGGTATTTATGCTGCACGGCCGGGGTGGGGTGGCAGGTGGCACGCACCGTCATCTTTGCACTGCCCCCTTCTTCACTGTGCGAACTTGTTTGCTTGCGAAACAATTTAGCTGGATCAATTAGTGCATTCGATTCGCGGTGATCTGACCCGTATGTTTGATTTCTTTCCATGTGTACGTGGGTCTCTGTGGCGATATACGGCCGTGTCTGTGTGCAGCCGGGAAAAGGTTTCTTCCTTTCCTGTTCGAGACGTTTGGGGAGCAAGCCAAGCCATGGACCAAATTGATGGATCGCGGGGTCATAATCCGTGCCAAAACTATTGCTCAGGATTGGCCTCCCGTTTTTTTTATCTTGATTAATGTAGTATGTATTTCTAGAGATAAATTGAATTTATTTTTTTGCAAAAGAGAGATAAAATGTATTATTATCGGGGGCGTGGCTAAGCCTCGGTATCAGTTGGACTGAGATTTAATCACATGGACTGAGACATAACAAAGTCCGAGATTTAGCAACACCGTATTATCATAGCCGGCTGAGTATGAGCTCATTTTTTTCTTTTTTTTGAACATAATACAATCGCAGATGGTTACATACAATATTAATATATGTATTCTAGAAAAAAAATTGTAATAAGACAGGCCGGCCAGTGTCATATGCCTTCATTATTTATCTTGTTATTAATATATGTACTTTAGAAAAGCACAATGCATTATTATCAAAGGCTGGCCGAATATGAGCTCGTTTTTCTTTCTTTTTGTGAACACTGTTTAATCACAGATGCCCACGTACACACACATATGCACTTATACAGCTCAGTGGTATGAGCTCTTCTTTCGCTCGTGTCATCTTGGTGTGACTTTTCGAGTCAACAAATCTGCTGTCATGGAACAGAACTAACATATACGGAAAACATGTGCACATATTATACAACATTATTAATCAGTGGTTTCGCGGACAGTGATAGTGTCATCGAGAATTTATTTACTTGGGTGCGATGAGGTTGGAGGTGGATTTACAGTCGATTTTACTTTCTGACTGTCTATAGGAAGCCAACAGCCGGTTTTGTGGTAATGGTAACACACAACTTGGGTGCTTCTTTTTATCTACCTTGTTCTTTCGATCGCCAACACACTCTTTCTTTCTTTTCTCTCTGTGAGGGAGATCGCCAACACACTCTTGTCTAGTCTAGTAGTCTGAGCGAGCATTTTTTATGTATGTACAGTACGGGAATCTGTACGTGCATCCCGTAGGTCGCTCCACACCAGCCAGGGAGCAACTTTTTCCGTGCTGGATGGGGACAGGGCTCCTGCCAAAGGACGGGAAATCATCCACCGGCTGCTTTATATTACTCGGGATGGATGATGAGATTAGTTCGGGTGAGATCGGGTCTCGCTTGGGTTGGAAGCAAGGTGGAGATCAATGGCCCCTCTTTTCTTTCTTCAGGTGGATCGTCCCTTCCTACGTGCCCCCACAACCCAACCGAATCGCCACCAACACTTGTTCCTTCTTATCCACACCCCTCTACCCTCTCGCCTGACTGCTTGGCGGCCTGTGTTCAACAGTTTGCAAAATGTACTTCTCATGTAATTTTTATTATGTTTGAGACGCTCTATACTTCTGATAAAAATTTTATAATAGATCCGATCGTTTACGTAAAAAAGGTCTTTCTATTGAAATAAAAATCAGCTGAAAAAAAAGCTCCTGCCAACGAGGAGCAACCCAATGCACCAATGGACCGGGGAGATGTGACAATTTAGGAGGTGTGGTGATCAACAGATCGGTGTTAATACTACTACCTCCGTTCTGAATTACTTGTCGTAAAAATGGATAAAATTTGATATATCTAGAACTAAAATACATCTAGAGACATTTATTTCTTCAATAAGTAATTCCGGTTGGAGAGAGTAGATACTAATCAACTCAAAAAAAAATAGTAGATACTAATACTATGTGTTTTCACGTTAAGCTACTTATCAATCGGTTGGTTGAGCCACACTCCTTTTTTAGATCAAATAGCCAATTTCATTCATCCAGATGCAAGGTTACATTCGTGCTGAACAAGAGTTTGGCAAGAGGGTACAATAGTGATCTAGGAGTAGATCACTGGACAGCGGTCAAAATTATCCTTAGTGGAATAAGGATATGTTTCTCGATTATAGAGGTGACAAAAGGTTCATCGTAAACGGTTACGTCGATGCAAGCTTTGACACCGATCTGGATGACTCTAAGTCTCGATCTAGATACATATTAAAAGTGGGAGCTATTAGCTAGAGTAGCTCCGTGCAGAGCATTGTAAACATAGAAATTTGCAAAATACTTACGGATCTGAATGTGACAGACCCGTTGACTAAAATTATCTCACAAGCAAAACATGATCACACCTCAGTACTCTTGGGGCGTTAATCACATAGCGATGTGAACTAGATTACTGACTCTAGTAAACCCTTTGGGTGTTGGTCACATATAGATGTGAACTATGGGTGTTAACCACATAAAGATGTGAACTATAGATGTTAACTCACATGGCGATGTGAACTAGATTATTGACTCTAGTGCAAGTGGGAGACTAAAGGAAATATGCCCTAGAGGCAATAATAAAGTTATTATTTATTTCCTTATATTATTATAAATGTTTATTATTCATGCTAGAATTGTATTAACCAGAAACATAATACATGTGTGAATACATTGACAAACAGAGTGTCACTAGTATGCCTCTACTTGACTAGCTCATTGATCAAAGATGGTTATGTTTCCTAGCCATAGACATGAGTTGTCATTTGATTAACGGGATCACATCATTAGGAGAATGATGTGATTGACTTGACCCATTCCGTTAGCTTAGCACTTGATCGTTTAGTATGTTGCTATTGCTTTCTTCATGACTTATACATGTTCCTATGACTATGAGATTATACGACTCCCGTTTACCGGAGGAACACTTTGTGTGCTACCAAACGTCACAACGTAACTGGGTGATTATAAAGGTGCTCTACAGGTGTCTCCGAAGGTACTTATTGGGTTGGCGTATTTCGAGATTAGGATTTGTCACTCCGATTGTCGGAGAGGTATCTCTGGGCCCACTCGGTAATGCACATCACTATAAGCCTTGCAAGCATTGTAACTAATGAGTTAGTTGCGGGATGATGTATTACGGAACGAGTAAAGAGACTTGCCGGTAACGAGATTGAACTAAGTATTGAGATACCGACGATCGAATCTCGAGCAAGTAACATACCGATGACAAAGGAAACAACGTATGTTGTTATGCGGTCTGACCGATAAAGATCTTCGTAGAATATGTAGGAGCCAATATGGGCATCCAGGTTCCGCTATTGGTTATTGGGCAGAGAGGTGTCTCGGTCATGTCTACATAGTTCTCGAACCCGTAGGGTCCGCACGCTTAACGTTCGTTGACGATATAGTATTTATGAGTTATGTATGTTGGTAACCGAATGTTGTTCGGAGTTCGGGATAAGATCACGGATATGACGAGGAACTCCGGAATGGTCCGGAAGTAAAGATTGATATGTGGATAGTAGTGTTTGATCTCCGGAAGGGTTCCGGAATCCATCGGAAGGGGTTCCGGATGTTTCCCGAAATGTTTGGGCACGAGAACACTGTATCTGGGCCAAACGGGAAAGCCCATGAGGTTTTTGGAAAGCGCAAAAGGAAGTTCTGCGGAGTCCAGGGGCCAGACGCCAGGGTCCCTGGCGTCTGGGTCCAGACGCCGGGAACCCTGGCGTTTGGCCCTGGAGTCCGAGAAGGACTCTTGCCTTTCGGGTGAAACCGACTTTGTGGAGGCTTTTACTCCAAGTTTCGACCCCAAGGCTCAACATATAAATAGAGGGGTAGGGCTAGCACCCAAGACACAACAAGAAACACCAAGCCGTGTGCCGGAAACCCCGTCTCCTCTAGTTTATCCTCCGTCATAGTTTTCGTAGTGCTTAGGCGAAGCCCTGCGAAGATTGTTCTTCACCAACACCGTCACCACGCCGTCGTGCTGCCGGAACTCATCTACTACTTCGCCCCTCTTGCTGGATCGAGAAGGCGAGGACGTCACCGAGCCGAACGTGTGCAGAACTCGGAGGTGCCGTGCTTTTGGTACTTGGATCGGTCGGATCGTGAAGACTTACGACTACATCAACCGCGTTGATATAACGCTTCCGCTTTCGGTCTACGAGGGTACGTAGACAACACTCTCCCCTCTCGTTGCTATACATCACCATGATCCTGTGTGTGCGTATGAATTTTTTTGAAATTACTATGTTCCCCAACAGTGGCATCCGAGCCAGGTTTTATGCGTAGATGTTATATGCACGAGTAGAACACAAGTGAGTTGTGGGCAATACAAGTCATACTGCTTACCAGCATGTCATACTTTGGTTCGGCGGTATTGTTGGATGAAGCAGCCCGGACCGACATTACGCGTACGCTTACGCGAGACTGGTTCTACCGACGTGCTTTGCACATAGGTGGCTGGCGGGTGTCAGTTTCTCCAACTTTAGTTGAACCGAGTGTGGCTACGCCCGGTCCTTGAGAAGGTTAAAACAGCACTAACTTGACGAACTATCGTTGTGGTTTTGATGCGTAGGTAAGAACGGTTCTTCCTCAGCCCGTAGCAGCCACGTAAAACTTGCAACAACAAAGTAGAGGACGTCTAACTTGTTTTTGCAGGGCATGTTGTGATGTGGTATGGTCAAGATGTGATGAGATATATATAAGATGATCATGTTTTGTTGAAGTTATCGGCAACTGGCAGAAGCCTTATGGTTGTCTCTTTATTGCATAAGATGCAAGCACCAAATAATTGCTTTACTTTATCGCTATGCGATAGCAATAGTTGCAAGAGCAATAGTTGACGAGACGACCATGTGACGACACATTTATATAGATCAAGATGATGGAGATCATGGTGTCATGCCGGTGACGATGGAAATCATGATGATGCTTTGTAGATGGAGATCAAAGGCACAAGATGATGATGGCCATATCATGTAACATATTTTGATTGCATGTGATGTTTATCTTTTATACATCTTATCTTGCTTTGATGGATGGTAGCATTATAACATGATCTCTCACTAAATTATCAAGGTATAAGTGTTCTCTCTGAGTATGCACCGTTGCGAAAGTTCTTCGTGCTGAGACACCACGTGATGATCGGGTGTGATAGGCTCTACGTTCAAATACAACGGGTGCAAAATAGTTGCACACGCGGAATACTCAGGTTAAACTTGACGATCCTAGCATATAACAGATATGGCCTCGGAACACTTAGACCGAAAGGTCGAGCGTGAATCATATAGTAGATATGATCAACATAGTGATGTTCACCATTGAAACTACTCCATCTCACGTGATGATCGGACATGGTTTAGTTGATATGGATCACGTGATAACTTAGAGGATTAGAGGGATGTCTATCTAAGTGGGAGTTCTTTAATAAATTTGATTAAGTGAACTTTAATTTATCATGAACTTAGTCCTGGTAGTATTAGCATATCTATGTTGTAGATCAATAGCTCGCGATGTTGCTCCCCGTTTAATTTTTATATGTTCCTAGATAAAACTAAATTGAAAGATGATAGTAGCAATGATGCGGACTGGGTCCATGATCTGAGGTTTATCCTCATTGCTGCACAGCAGAATTATGTCCTTGATGCACCGCTAGGTGACAGACCTATTGCAGAAGCAGATGCAGACGTTATGAACGTTTGGCTAGCTCAATATGATGACTACTTGATAGTTTAGTGCACCATGCTTAACCGCTTAGAATCGGGACTTCAAAGACGTTTTGAACGTCATGGACCATATGAGATGTTCCAGGAGTTGAAGTTAATATTCCAAGCAAATACCCAAGTTGAGAGATATGAAGTCTCCAACAAGTTCCATAGCTAAATGATGGAGGAGAATAGCTCAACCAGTGAGCATGTGCTCAGATTGTAAGGGTACTACAATTGCTTGAATCAAGTGGGAGTTAATCTTCCAAATAAGATAGTAATTGACAAAGTTCTCTAGTTACTATCACCAAGTTAATAGAACTTCGTGATGAACTATAATATGCAAGGGATGACGAAAGTAATTCCCGAGCTCTTCGCGATGCTGAGATCGGCGAAGGTAGAAATCAAGAAAAGAGAATCAAGTGTTGGTGGTTGACAAGACCACTTGTTTCAAGAAAAGGGCAAAGGGAAGAAGGGGAACTTCAAGAAGAATGGCAAGCGAGTTGCTGCTCAAGTGAAGAAGCCCAAGTCTGGACCTAAGCCTGAGACTGAGTGCTTCTACTACAAGGGGACTGGTCACTGGAAGCGGAACTGCCCAAAGTATTTGGCGGATAAGAAGGATGGCAAAGTGAACAAAGGAATATTTGATATACATGTTATTGATGTGTACTTTACTAGTGTTTATAGCAACCCCTCAGTATTTGATACTAGTACAGTTGCTAAGATTAGTAACTCGAAACGGGAGTTGCAGAATGAACAGAGACTAGTTAAGGGTGAAGTGACGATGTGTGTTGGAAGTGGTTCCAATATTGATATGATCATCATCGCACACTCCCTATACTTTTGGGATTAGTGTTGAACTTAAAATAAATGTTATTTAGTGTTTGCGTTGAGCATGAATATGATTGGATCATGTTTATTGCAATACGGTTATTCATGTAAGCTAGAGAATAATTGTTGTTCTGTTTGCATGAATAAAACCTTCTATGGTCATACACCCAATGAAAATGGTTTGTTGGATCTCGATCGCGGTGATACACATTTTCATAATATTGAAGCCAAAATATGCAAAGTTAATAATGATAGTGCAACTTATTTGTGGCACTGCCGTTTAGGTCATATTGGTGTAAAGCGCATGAAGAAACTCCATGCTAATGGACTTTTGGAATCACTTGATTATGAATCACTTGATGCTTGCGAACCATGCCTCATGGGCAAGATGACTAAGATTCCGTTCTTCGGAACAATTGAGCGAGCAATAGATTTGTTGGAAATCATACATACTGATGTATGTGGTCCGATGAATATTGAGGCTCATGGCGGGTACCATTATTTTCTGACCTTCACAGATGATTTGAGCAGATATGGGTATATCTACTTGATGAAACACAAGTCTGAAACATTTCAAAAGTTCAAAGAATTTCAGAGTGAAGTGGAGAATCATCGTAACAAAAATAAAAGTTTCTACGATATGAGCGCAGAGGTAAAATATTTGAGTTACGAGTTTGGCCTTCAGTTAAAACAATGTGAAATAGTTTCACTACACACGCCACCTGGAACACCACAATGTAATGGTGTGTCCGAACGTCGTAACCGCACTTTATTAGATATGGTGCGATTTATGATGTCTCTTACCGATCTACCACTATCGTTTTGGGGTTATGCATTAGAGACAGCTACATTCACATTAAATAGGGCACCATCTAAATCCGTTGAGACGACACCGTATGAACTATGGTTTCGCAAGAAACCTAAGTTGTTGTTTCTTAAAGTTTGAGGTTGCAATGCTTATGTGAAAAAGTTTCAACCTGATAAGCTCAAACCCAAATCGGAGAAGTGCGTCTTCATAGGATACCCAAAAGAAATTGTTGGGTACACCTTCTATCACAGATCCGAAGGCAAGATATTCGTTGCTGAGAATGGATCCTTTCTAGAGAAGGAGTTTCTCTCAAAAGAAGTGAGTGGGAGGAAAGTAGAACTTGATGAGGTAACTGTACCTGCTCCCTTATTGGAAAGTAGTTCATCACAGAAACCGGTTCCTGTGACACTTACATCAATTAGTGAGGAAGCTAATGATGATGATCATGAAACTTCCGATCAAATTACTACCGAACCTCGTAGGTCAACCAGAATAAGATCCGCACCAGAGTGGTACGGTAATCCTGTTCTGGAGGTCATGTTACTTGACCATGACAAACCTACGAACTATGAGGAAGCGATGATGAGCCCAGATTCTGCAAAATGGCT
The DNA here is from genome assembly GCF_018294505.1 of Triticum aestivum. NCBI lineage: Eukaryota > Viridiplantae > Streptophyta > Magnoliopsida > Poales > Poaceae > Triticum > Triticum aestivum. Next base: position 19,555,122 of record NC_057814.1, on the reverse strand, counting down.
TGAGGCCATGAAATCTGAGATGGGATCCATGTATAAGAACAAAGTGTGGACTTTGGTTGACTTGCCCGATGATCGGCAAGTCATAGAAAATAAATGGACCTTCAAGAGGAAGGCGGACGCTGATAGTAGTGTTACTATCTACAAAGCTAGACTTGTCGAAAAAGGGTTTTTGACAAAGTTCAAGGTGTTGACTACAATGAGACTTTCTCACTCGTAGCGACGCTTAAGTATGTCCGAATCATGTTAGCAAAATTGCCACATTTTATGAAATCTGGCAAATGGATAAACAAAACTGCATTCCTTAATGGATTTATTAAAGAAGAGTTGTATATGATGCAACCAGAAGGTTTTTTCAATCCTAAAGTTGCTAACAAAATATGCAAGCTCCAGCAATCCATCTATGGACTGGTGCAAGCATCTCGAAGTTGGAATATACGCTTTGATAAGTTGATCAAAGCATATAGTTTTATACAGACTTGCGGTGAAGCCTGTATTTACAAAAGTGAGTGGGAGCACTACAACATTTCTGATAAGTATATGTGAATGACATATTGTTGATCGAAAATAATGTAAAATTATTCTACAAAGCATAAAGGAGTGTTTGAAAGGAGTTTTTCAAAGGAAGACCTCGGTGAAGCGGCTTACATATTGAGCATCAAGATCTATAGAGATAGATCAAGACGCTTGATAAGATTTTCAATGAGTATGTACCTTGACAAGATTTTGAATTAGTTCAAGATGGAACAGTCAAAGAAGGAGTTCTTGCCTGTGTTTACAAAGGTGTGAAGTTGAGTAAAGACTCAAAACCCGACCACAGCAGAAAATAGAAAGAGAATGAAAAGTCATTCCCTATGCCTCAGTCATAGGTTCTATAAAGTATGCTATGCTATGTACCAGACATATTGTGTACCTCACGAAGAGTTTGGCAAGAGGGTACAATAGTGATCTAGGAGTAGATCACTGGACAGCGGTCAAAATTATCCTTAGTGGAATAAGGATATGTTTCTCGATTATGGAGGTGACAAATGGTTCGTCGTAAACGGTTACGTCGATGCAAGCTTTGACACCGATCTGGATGACTCTAAGTCTCGATCTAGATACATATTGAAAGTAGGAGCTATTAGCTAGAGTAGCTCCGTGCAGAGCATTGTAAATATAGAAATTTGCAAAATACTTACGGATCTGAATGTGACAGACCCGTTGACTAAAATTAACTCACAAGCAAAACATGATCACACCTTAGTACTCTTTGGGTGTGAATCACATAGCGATGTGAACTAGATTACTGACTCTAGTAAACCCTTTGGGTGTTGGTCACATATCGATGTGAACTATGGGTGTTAACCACATAAAGATGTGAACTATAGATGTTAAATCACATGGCGATGTGAACTAGATTATTGACTCTAGTGCAAGTGGGAGATTGAAGGAAATATGCCCTAGAGGCAATAATAAAGTTATTATTTATTTCCTTATATCATGATAAATGTTTATTATTCATGCTAGAATTGTATTAACCAGAAAATAATACATGTGTGAATACATTGACAAACAGAGTGTCACTAGTATGCCTCTACTTGACTAGCTCATTGATCAAAGATGGTTATGTTTCCTAGCCATAGACATGAGTTGTCATTTGATTAACGGGATCACATCATTAGGAGAATGATGTGATTGACTTGACTCATTCCGTTAGCTTAGCACTTGATCGTTTAGTATGTTGCTATTGCTTTCTTCATGACTTATACATGTTCCTATGACTATGAGATTATGCAACTCCCGTTTACAGGAGGAACACTTTGTGTGCTACCAAACGTCACAACGTAACTGTGTGATTATAAAGGTGCTCTACAGGTGTCTCCGAAGGTACTTGTTGGGTTGGCGTATTTCGAGATTAGGATTTATCACTCCGATTGTCGGAGAGGTATCTCTGGGCCCACTCGGTAATGCACATCACTATAAGCCTTGCAAGCATTGTAACTAATGAGTTAGTTGCGGGATGATGTATTACGGAACGAGTAAAGAGACTTGCCGGTAACGAGATTGAACTAGGTATTGAGATACCGACGATCGAATCTCGGGCAAGTAACATATCGATGACAAAGGGAACAACGTATGTTGTTATGCGGTCTGACCGATAAAGATCTTCGTAGAATATGTAGGAGCCAATATGGGCATCCAGGTTCCGCTATTGGTTATTGACCAGAGAGGTGTCTCGGTCATGTCTACATAGTTCTCGAACCCGTAGGGTCCGCACGCTTAACGTTTATTGACGATATAGTATTTATGAGTTATGTATGTTGGTAACCGAATGTTGTTCGGAGTTCGGGATAAGATCACGGATATGACGAGGAACTCCGGAATGGTCCGGAAGTAAAGATTGATATGTGGATAGTAGTGTTTGATCTCCGGAAGGGTTCCGGAATCCATCGGAAGGGGTTCCGGATGTTTCTCGAAATGTTTGGGCACGAGAACACTTTATCAAGGCCAAAGGGGAAAGCCCACGAGGTTTTTGGAAAGCGCAAAAGGAAGTTTTGCGGAGTCGAGGGGCCAGACGCCAGGGTCCCTGACGTCTGGGTCCAGATGCCGGGAACCCTGGCGTCTGGCCCTGGAGTCCGAGAAGGACTCTTGCCTTTCGGGTGAAACCGACTTTGTGGAGGCTTTTACTCCAAGTTTCGACCCCAAGGCTCAACATATAAATAGAGGGGTAGGGCTAGCACCCAAGACACAACAAGAAACACCAAGCCGTGTGCCGGCAACCCCGTCTCCTCTAGTTTATCCTCCGTCATAGTTTTCATAGTGCTTAGGCGAAGCCCTGCGAAGATTGTTCTTCACCAACACCAGCACCACGCCGTCGTGCTGCCGGAACTCATCTACTACCTCGCCCCTCTTGCTGGATCAAGAAGGGGAGGACGTCACCGAGCCGAACGTGTGCAGAACTCAGAGGTGCCGTGCTTTCGGTACTTGGATCGGTCGGATCGTGAAGACTTACGACTACATCAACCGCGTTGATATAATGCTTCCGCTTTCGGTCTACGAGGGTACGTAGACAACACTCTCCCCTCTCGTTGCTATACATCACCATGATCCTGTGTGTGCGTAGGAATTTTTTTGAAATTACTACGTTCCCCAGCATGCGGCGCCACTCGTCCGCCTTCTCGTTGGCGGCGACGTTGTCGGCGACCGCCTGCTGCCACTCGAGGGCTTCGAGCTCCTCGGCGTGGCGCCGACGCTCCTCCTCCTTGCGCACGCTCCGCTCGGCGATGGCGGCGGCGACGGCGTCGAACTCCGCGACGTAGTCCTCCGGCCCGATGACTCCGCGGCGGCCGAGCGGAGCGGGCTCCTCGGGCTCCTCCTTCACCGGGTCGAAGGCGAACGGCGCCGGCGGCTCCGGTTCCTCCTCCTCGTCCGACCAATCCCTCTTCACGGGGAGGAAGCTCGCGGAGGAGGAGGAGGAGGAGGAGGAGGATCCGGCGTACGAAGAACGCGCGGAGGAGAACGACGCGCGCCGGCGGTCGTACTCCACCGTCTCGCGGCGGTCGAAGCTTGCCGGCGGCGAAAGACCGCGATTGGTCCACTTCCGCGCGCCGCGCTTCCTCGCGCCGTCGGACCGGACGCACCGCTCGCGCTCCGGGTCCCTCTCCCTGCCGGATCTGCTGCCGGAGCCGCGTCCGAAGCTCCACATTCGCCCCCACATGGCGGCTGGAGGCGGGGCGGAGGGTCGCCGGCGGCGAGAAATTGGGAGAGGAGAAAGGGGAATCGGGTGGCGCGCGGCGGCAGGGGATAGGGTTTGGACCCGCAAAAGGGTCGCGGAACCGCACTTATAGCGCTCCGGGGGCGGGGGGGGGGGGGGGCAGTTTGCGGGCTGCGGCAAAAGTTTTTGCGGGCCGGGCGAGTATGCGGGGTCTGTTCTGGCCGCAAAATTGGCCCGAGTCCGCATACTCGCCGGAATTTTTGAGGGCCGGGCGTTTTGCGGGGTCTGCTAGAGTTGCTCTCACCAGATGGCAAATTTCTTTACGTCTTGGCAATTTTGTTAGATTTTTTTCAGCTATTCAAAATTAGCTGCAAACACCCGTTTTTGAAACTGGGCTTGTTTTGGCTCAATTGGAGGCCTGAACAGGGGGGTTAGAGAAGGCTCGTTCCATCCCTCTCTAGATCAGACGTTTTCGTTCGGTAGGCCGATCATTCCCTGGGAAACGAATCATTCCTTCTAATAAGTCTAGAGACCTGATGTTCGCCAGAAATTTGAGTCCAAAACAAATGTGCCAATGGTCAACCAGTGGTTGACCCAATTGGCTCACACCAAAAGATTGTTCTCCTGCTGTTCTGTTTTTGTTGCTCAAGTGACCTGACTCGATTGAAACCAGGAAACTACTATCCTCACATTTATCACTCACTCAAATAGTACTAAATTGCATTTCCCTTTTTTGAGATAGCTAAACTGCATGTCCGTATGATCAAACAATCATTCTCCCGATTCTCAGAAAAAAAAAACAATCATTCTCCCTAAAAAAAAAAAAAAAAAACAAATGCAAACTATTCCGCGTCCGTTCTTGGGCCCATTCGTAGGCCTCGCGAGGCCTGGACTTTACAAGAAATAACGATTCTACCTCTGGCCCATTCCGCTACCGGCGCACGCAGCCCCTCCCTTCTTGCGCCGCCGACGCCTCTCCCCGCCGCAGGTGCCACCTCCGTCCAGACTCCCGACGCTTATGCTGCAGACCCTAAAACCTAAACCCTTTGGAACATAGATAGATTTGCACAGGAGTACTACTTACACACCCTGTTCTAGATAAATTAAGAATTGTGTACTGGAACACATATGAAATAGCAGCATTCGTGGAATAGAATAAGTGCACATAAGTCAAAATTTCTATGCTAGATGACGTTGGAGCTTGTGATTGTCAACATATTTTTTGGGGCAGTGGAAAATTATTATAATGGCTTTTGGGGTTCACTTAGATGTTGTTCTGAAAATCTTGTTCCATTCCCACTTCAGCTCATCATATTTTGTGTTAATTTAAATGGTATCTACATGATGCCTTTCATGGTTGATGTCATTTTTCTGAGAACCCATTCATAGTTCATAAACTTACTCCGGGAATATGTCATGTTTATATTACTGGTGGAGCTTCGTATTTTGTAGGCCTGTCTATTTGCAACACTGGCTCATTGTATTTGTGTCTATTCTGTTTTCCTTTAACAGATAGTACTACTGAAATCTTAACACCAAGTTAAATTTCAAAGATAGTCAACTCGTCCCCTGCCGTTTGATGAAATTGGGATTATCTATGCGTTGGGTATGTCACAACTCCGGCACTGCCCAAACTTTGGAACGAGTATATATGCAACTACAAGTTTTACAGTAGTTGGCATTTTTTGGAGCCGTTCGTTTGTCTCGATCTAATGGCGCATACATACGTAGTACTCGAAAGTACGCGGATGAAAGTACTCGAAAGTACTATTAGTCTAGGGGCATTTTAGTCCTAGGAAATATATGACAAGGTGGGGCCCTCTCGTCTAATGCAAAACCGCCGCCCCTCTCCTCCAATGTAAAACCGCCGCCCCTCTCGTCCAATGCAAAGCCGCCGCCGTGCTCCTTCCCCTCTTCCATCACCATTGCAACCGCGGCCATCTCCTAGCCTTCTCCTCCTTCTCGCGGCCGCAACTTTGCTCTTCTCATCTTCCACATCCACCCCCCTCTTCCATCCACGCAAGATCCTCGATGGAGCAGCAGATCGAGCACATCGGCGGCGGCGAGAACGCCGACTTCGTGGAGATCGCCGGCGGCGAGAACACCGACTTCATGGAGATCGCCGGCGGCGACCAGGTCAAGATGGCCAGGTTGACGGAGATTCGTTCTTGGTTTCACAACATATTGCAGATGAACTGGACGGCAATGGCCACTTTGAAGCAAATGACGAGGAGGGAGAGGGCAAAGCTTTCCCCCCACCCGCACAACCGATGCACAAGGTCGAGATCCTCCTCTAGGCGATGGAGCAGGCCGATTCGTCCAGCCCGTGGACCAGGCGTAGGTGGTGGGCGTTCAGATCCAGGGTAGAGCATCCACTGGATCAGGAACCCACGGTGCACGAGGTGCCGTTGCAGATTGTGGAGCCTCCAACCGAGTCGGAGATGACTCCGAAGCGCAAGAGGAGGAGGACAGTGGTCGCGACATCGCTTCCCCGCCGTTCTCCAAGCTTCCCTCGCCGCTCTCCTCGCCAGAACGGCGGCCGTAGCTATGTTTAGGGTAAGATTGCTGAATTTCATTCATCATTACTTGCCACTTGCTTAATTTGATTCTCTGCAATATGTTCTTGCTACCTGTGTACTTGAATCCGTAGCCTCTGGATGGCAGCTTAGTTTGATCGACGAGGCTGTAATGAGTCTAGGCATATAGCATTGCTATGTTTACTTGCTACGTTTTGATGTGCTGGAGTTGTATCCATGATAGGAAATTTTGTCTGTCACCTCAAGAGTTGTGTTCAAATGACGTGATGCAATCTGTGTAAATTGAACTTGCAATATTTTGGCTGCAAGCAGTGCCTCCAGAAAAGTTCAGTACACAGTTTAGAGTGATAGACTCTGGGTTGACACTGAAATATTTCAATACTGCAAGTTTAGTAGATAGTTGTAGGCATTGAAATATTTCAGTACTGACAGGTTCACACTGAAATATTTGAGTAGTGCAATTGCAGTACACACGGGTACACACTGAAAAATTTCAGTAGTGCAATGCAATTTCAGTACACACGGGTAGACACTGAATATTTCAGTACTGCAGTTTCAGTACACGCACGCAACCCCAGAAATATTTCGGTGTAGCAGTTTCAGTACACGCGCGTAGCCACTGAAATATTTTGGTGGTGCTGTTTCAGTACAAGCACGTAGCCTCTGAAATATTTCGGTGGTGCACTTTCAGTACATGCACGTACCCACTGAAATATTTCAGTGGTTCACTTTCAGTACACGCACGTACGAAATGAAATATTTCAGTGGTGCTGTTTCAGTACACGCATGTAGCAACTGAAATATTTCAGTGGTGCTGTTTCAGTACACACACGTAGCCACTGAAATATTTCAGTAATGCACTTTCAGTACAGAGATGTAGACACTGAAATATTTCAGTAGTGCCATGTCGGTGATCTTGCATCCAAATATTTAGGGCTTCCTAATGATTCAGCAAAAAAATAGACATAAGCAGTGAAATAATTTTTGTAGGGATGTTGGCTTACTCATGTTTTAGAGTGGTTGGGCTTTTTTAGAACCGTTCGTTGATGTCGATCTAACGGCAGACAAATACGAAGTACTGGGTAGTACTCCGATGCCATATCAATGTTGCTGATACGAATAAGCATGTTTTCACCAAGTGTTGTGTCTGAATTAGAACTGAGCATTTTTTCTTGATGGTATCCATGGATCTAGAACTCCTATGAATTTGCTCATGTTGGATGTTTTGTTCTCCATCATTTGTACTAGCATTCCGTGCGATTAGCTGCCATGACAAGACCCCTGGCAAATTTATTTTCTTGCCTCCAACATCCCAGGTGTGTTTTGCAGGAAAAAACCTGGAGTTCACCAGGCTGGCTGAAGTTGTGAGGCTGGGAGGCTGATGGTGCTGCTACTGGCTGATCCTTCTTATTTCAGCTTTTGTTCGTCCTTTCTCAAGCCGTTGGACCAGGGCTACTTCCCTATGTGCTGTTAATGTATTAAGTAGTTCCTTCGAATTTGTAGTATTAGTTAGTTTGAATGTGGAAGTACCTTAATATTTAGGAACGAAATGTTGCTTTGTATGACCAAGGGTTTGATACCTTAATCTTTGGATAATTAATTATGTGAACTGTTGGATGTGGCGCACAACGAAACGCCTCTACCATTGATACTAGTTCAACATGTCGGTCCAATTAGAGACCAACCACTACCATATAGAACAGTTAGCATTTCATACTACAACCTGGCACGTACAAAACATCACACAGTGGAATAATCCCAGCGAGTAGACCAGTAAATACCAAAAACATCACAACATGTCAGAAGTGTTTTAAGCATTTTATCGTTGCAAAAACCTTAGAAAATCCATACAAATGCCGACAACCTTAGCAAACTAGTCATGATTGCTTTTCATGTTGATACAAAGATGTAGAAAAATATTGGGTCCGTTTACAACCTTAGCAAACTTGCTTCTCATGTTTACATCACGGCCGCCGGGTGAAGGAGGAGAAAAGCCCACCTACCTAACATGAGTTTTCTCACACACCACGGCCTGCATACGACTACAAACCCAGTGATATGGGCCACGATGCAGGCCCGTGGGTGGTTACAGAATGGAACACGAACAGCACGAGCCCCACGACCCCCACGATCACGATAACGACGAGCGCCTCCCTCACGCGACGAACCGCCTCCCCCAGAACTCAAAAAGGCACCTTCTCCTCCATTCCTCCCTCATTATGCGAACCACGTCCATCTACTCCACAAACTGCAACCACCGTCTCTGTCTCAAAACCGCCGTCGCTGGAGAAGGGCAATGGCGGAGGAGCCGTCTACCAAGCGTCGGTGTGGCGAGACGTCCGACCAGAGCATCAAGGAAGAGCAGAGCATCAAGGAAGACGACGTTCAGGTCCCCGGTGAGAAGCGCGACTACACCACCAAACTTGACAAGGTGGAACTCCACGGCAAAGAGACGCTGGAGGTCGTCTGCACCAGCAATCCAGGCACTGCTGACGAAATGCTCAGGAGGCTCTTCATGAAAGCCGCCGGCATGTATCCTAGATTCGTCGGCGTTGATGTGGAGTATACCAGGGATGACGAACCTCCGCAGTACGCAGCAGTTCTGCAGTTATGCGTGGAGGAACTCTGCCTGGTGTACCACATCGCTGCGGCCACAAAATGGTGAGCCATCCTACTCATATACCCTAGTTTCTCAACTACATGTACTAGTGTAGATTGTGAAGTGGACGCACTAGTGTAGTTTCTCAAGTACATGCACTGGCATAGATTTTTACCCTGATGCACTGGATTAGTATCTTAAAATCTTGCACCAGATTAATCACCAAACTTGATATACTAGTGTAGTTTCTGCACTTGATGCATTAGTGTGTCTACGGTGTGGATGCATTGTTATTTCTGAAGTTGATGCCACTGGACTAGATGTATTAGTGTTGTGTCTACTAGTGTAGTTTCTGATATACTAGTGTAGTTTCTGATATTGATGCATTAGTGTTGTGTCTACCGGTGTGGATGCACTGGACTAGATGTATTAAAAGTTGTTTCTGAAGTTGATGTAGTGAAGTAGTTTGCTGTAGTGTTATTTTCAACTGTATGATCCAAAAAGAGAAATAACATCATGTACTTCATGCATTCATCACTCGTATTGTTTGGTTCTGGCACTAGCAGTGTCACACTTTGCCACAATTTTTTGCCAAGTTTGCCTAAGGTTAGTTCATCAAAATGAGGGCCACAAGTTGGCAAGCCTAAGGGAATCTTGCCACACTTTTTGTGTGTATGCCATGTGGGACCCAAGTGTGGCTTGCCTAAGGTGTGGCTTGAACCAAACACACACCTAAGTTGGTCAAACTTGCCTAACCTTAGGTGTGGCAATCTTTGGCAAACTTAGTCACAAACCAAACAACTCCTAAATCTTCAAAATTACTACTAATCTTCAATATGTCTCTCCCCTTGAAGGCCCAAGCGCCTCAAGAGCTTCCTCCAGGAGAAGAAGTTGTTCACCTTTGCCGGTTTCAGCATTCATAATGACAAAGAGATGCTGAAGATGTCTGGTTTGGAGATCAACCCCGAAAAGTACATCGACATTCAGAAAAACTATAGAGTTCCATATGGCTGCAGAAAGAAGCCGTACGACTCCTTGGCTGATGTTGCAGCCAGCGTCATCCACCCATTTTACCAAAACATGAAGAAGAAGATCAACAGGACCGAAGACCATAAACTATGGGGGATCAGCCCGCTGCCAGACTACCTCATCGAGTACGCAGCGAAGGATGCGTACGCCACCTACAAGGCTTGGAAGATAATAGACAACATCAAATCAGGTGTGGAAATTTCAGAAGCACAGGAGGCTGACCCCTACTACCACTGCCACTACGCGGCATGAAGAGAGATCAAAGTCTGCCTTCAAGTTGCTAGCGCAGTGTCCTTTTATGATATCTATGTTTCTTTGTTGTTAGGTGTGTCTGAACTTATGTCCTATGGTGTGTCTGAACTGATGCTGTGCGGTGGTTGATCTGCCGTTTATCTTAAGAGTTTGCATTGATACTAGTTCAACATGTCGGTCCAATTAGAGACCAGCCACTACCATATAGAACAGTTAGCATTTCATACTACAACCTGGCGCAACACTGAAGCGCCACTACCATATAGAACAGTTAGCATGTCTGAAGCAACACTGAAGCGCCATTTGTGATAATTGCACCATCGAAACAACAACTAAACATGAAGGAAGCATTCACCACCAATAAAGTTAAGGCCACACATATAGATAGCATTCTAAGTTACCACCACATGTACCAGGAAGTTCACCACAGATCCAGTTCACACACACAATACATTACATTACATTACGTTAATAGAAGTTCACCACAGTTTCCAAAAGTAAAACATCATCAAATATAGTGATGATGAGTACGGCTTCCAGCTTCTGATGATCAGCATGATGTACGACTAGAGGTTAGGGTTTTTCAGGACCTTGTGGAGGGCAGAATGCTGAGCACTGATCTTGTAGTCATGACTGCTGATGGATGTAGCCCGACAATGCTCCATCAGATGCTCCTGCAACCCAGACCTGGGCTTGGGCTTACTGCAGTAGGGGCACCTGTACTTGTCCTTCCTCCAGTTGTAGTACATGGCAGATCCTTGGGCCCTGATCTTCTGCACCTCCTTCTCTTCAAAGGACTCGACGTTCCCCTCGTCCACATCATCTCCAGATTCATACTGCACACATTAATGACTGACATTAATACATTATGCATTCAAAAAACTATAAACACGTAATACTAACTCAATGCACAAATAACATTTCAACTAGGCCTTACCTCGTACGGCTCATCTTCATCAGAGTCATATGGGTAGAACCCAGTCTTGTCCCACTTCCTCTTGTTGCCCACTAATTGCTCCTCCTCCTCCTGCTATATTGTCAAACAAGCACATCAATTACAATGAATTGAATTGCAGTTAACAGAATGTCATTACAAACAAAATTGTGAATGTGAACCACATTGGTATGTTGCAAGTGACCAAATGCTTTCCTTATAAATAAAGAATCTAAGCAATCAATCAAAAGACAAATGATTTCCTTCATAAATGCTAATGAAAATGCAAGCTGGATTCTTGACATTCCCTGAATTTACCCAACACTTTTCTTTTGAGGGAATTCCCCCCCACACTACTTAATGGAAACATATAGTATATTTTGTTGCTAGGATCCTGCCTTGGAATGTTTACTTCACACTTTACATATAGTATATACTAATTACATAAGCCAACTACAAATTTCAATATGCACAGATTACTGTTTTTGGGATAATGCAGCAAAGCTCCTACACATATTAACATAATGCAGTAGTTAATTAGGTACAACTTCAACTATAAATGCATACATCTCCAACAAACATCTAAAATTTCATTACTTACCAAAACAACAACAAATTATACTATAGATGAATGTTGTATCATCTAAATCAATTCATTGGCACATCAAAATTAATGCATTCGAAATCAAATATGTTTCCATCCAGTATCATTGAACCACAGATCAAATCAAATAATCATAAATGTCAGCAGCATTGAACTACAGATCTAATAATCATATGACATCTATCTGACCTTAAATTCCCCCTTATATAAGGTATTCAACCTCATACTAATTAAAATCTAACAAGCAAAAATTGAACTACTAATCTAATAAGCATCTGAAAAAACCCCAAGATGCTTTTATCTCTGAAGCAACGACATTGCAGAGGATGTTCAATGCTGTCAATATCTTTGAAGCAACAACAAAATTCCACAACTAACCCAAACTAAATAAGCATAGACTGCCCCTTCCCCTCGACCACGCTTCCCCTCTCCTTCAGAAGCCCCAATCCAGCACAAAAAAATCCAGCCCTTGAGAAGCTCTTTTTGATTAACATGACAACACCCAGTACATGAGCACATCCTTCACTATATTTACAACCAAACTAATGCACCATCTAATCACCTCAGGTACACAAATTTCCAAAACACAAGGCCATGCACAAATCTAACCAAACAAAGTTCTGGCCACAAACACTACAATCTAAAAACTACCAACTAAAAGTGATAAGCAGATACCTTCTGCTCCGCCTCCTCCTCGCCGGAGCCGGCCTCCACCTTCCACCTTCTCCACCTCGTGCGCCTCGCCACAGCCCGCCCCCACCTTCTGCGCCTCGCCAGAGCCCGCCTCCACCTTCTGCGCCTCGCCGGAGATCGCCAGAGCGGGCGCATCTGGCTGGACCGCGCTGCTGCGGCCCGGCCCCGCCTTCTCCAGATCTCCAGCGGAGGGAGCACCGCGCTGGACGCCGGCACGCCCCCTCACAAAGGTGCCCGCAGCGACCTGCCGCGCCTGCTCCACCAGATCTGCGCCCCAATCGGGGCGCTCGCCTCCTGCGTCCGCCATGGCGATGGAGAGGATGCGGTGAGGGAGACGAGGAGGTTGGAGAGGAGAGGGTTTTGGGGAGTGGGGAGTGGAGAGAGGGAGACGATGCGGCGGGGGGAAATGGTGGGCGATGCGGCCGGAGGTGGTTGCCGTCCACATTTATATGATGGGACAGTTTTGGCAACTACCCGTGACACGTGCTGCCCCACGCGCGGGCGGCTTCACGCGTGCACGAAAGGCCGCCGTATACAAACAAATACATATACGGCCGGGCATACGATCCTATATGACGACCAACACGCCCGAAACCAAGGAAGCGTGCACCCGCCCTCCCTCGTGCGCCCTTAAGGCCAGCCCATGTGAGGGGCGGGAAGCCCCTTTCGTTTTTCCTTTTTATTTTTTCTGTTTTCTATTTTTCCTTTTGAAAGTAATTCAGGATTTCTACAAAGTTGCAAATTGCGAAAAAATGTTCGCATTCTTAAGTTCTTCATGGCTTGAAAAAATGTTCAGGACATGATAAATCTCACAGATTCAAAAATTGTTCGTGATTTCAGAAAGTGTTCATATGTTAAAAAAAAGTTCATGAATTTTTAGTAAATGTTCAAAATATTTTGAAAAATGTATGAATTTTTCAAAAATGTTCATGAATTCGTAAAAGATATTAGGAAATTTAAAAATGTTCACAATTTCAAAAATATATTTCTGAATTTGGAAAATTTTCCTGATTTCAAGAACAGTTCATCGTTTAAAAAATTGTTCCTGAATTCAAAATATGTTTATGTTTTTCTTAAGAAAGCGTGAATTTTAAAAATTTTCGCAATTTCTTAGTAATACGAATATTTTTTGAAGTTGATGAAAAAATATAATTCAAAAGTGTTCACCCATTTTTTTAAAAAAGTTCAAATCTAAAAAAATCAAAAATTAAAAAAATGTTCTCGAATTTCAGAAAATGTATGTAAATTTCTTCGGAAGCTTCAGCAAACATATATAACAGTTACCATATAACAGTTACCATGTCACACTACAGCCTATAAAACATCACACAGTGGAATAATCATAGCTAGTAGAGCATTAGTTACCAGTTAATAATAGTTGCAATCCATCACAAGCAATAGTACCTAGATATGAGTACATATAGGTACGGTAATACACGACAAGTACTCGCAAACAAGAGCTAACATAACAAGTTCATTTCACATTGATACATGGCCCACCCCAGTTCTAAATGAGGTGGATGGTGATCATCATCCTCAAGTCATGGCGACGGGTGTTCGCAACAGTGAGTAGGATGGCCTGTCCTACCCGAAGATTCTTGGCACGAAGGAACTTTTTCCACCCTGCCCTGCTCAAGACAGTGCGACCGTCCGTGTCCACTGCATAGGCACAGCTGGTGATGGAGCCCGTTCTGGTAAGGCGTAGTCCAGCAGCCATGCCTTCTTCGTCCGGGTCGATGCCACAGCTATCAAGTAACCTCTTAGGTAATTTCTGAAAACAGTTGACATGATATATGATCATGTCACGTGCAATTATCAACAAAGCATACACTTCAAGACACATATATCATTGGATTCAACACTGAGCATATATATCATCACATCACTACACTATACGCCAAGCATCAAATTACTACAGTAATTAGGCATATCATTAGATTACTGCGTACACTAAGCATATCATCGCATATTACTACACTACATGCATGTCATAAAATTCTTCACTAAATGAATTCTAAACTAGGCCTCTCATCACAGTACTACAACATGCATATCATATGAACTACTACACTAACTAAGCATGCATATCATGTAATTACCACACTAAGTAACATACCATGATATGCCGTTTAACATTCGTCCTTGTGAGGCGGGTCACGAATGGCTTCCCTAGGTAGTCTTCACGTAGCGGAAGCATGTCCCAGAGGTTGCCGATTTCCTCGTCGCCCAGTCTGAGTCCTTGGGCATACAGGTATTCAGCAAGTGGGTTCTCATCATCATCTGAATCGTCATCATCTGAATCAGCACCATCTTCCTCCTCATGAACTTCATCCTCACTATCCGGAATCAAATTTAGATAGATAACAGAAATCCTGGGCCTATCTCTTCTGAAGGAGAAGCAGATCAATTCGCCCCCACTAAGACGCATGCGGGCGATGAAACGATCCCAATCATCTCCTCCTATCTGGGTTATCTTTCGCCCCTTCTCGACCTGCATAGTGTATGGGCCCCCAAGAGCGTCGAAGGTCACGGTGTCTCCGATGAGCTCATTGAATGCCAATCTCACATTGCATGGTACGATCTGTGTAAGATAAAAACAAATAACACACACAATACATTAGTGGAAATAGCAAAAAAAGAATGTACTGTCAGAAGGTTCATATAAATTGTTACCGCTGCAACAACAAAAGAAGGCTGGAAGTAGATGCTGAACAGCGTGGCAGTAGAAAGGCTGGTCCGGCACTGTGAGTTGCAGCGTCCACATGGTGCTTCCTCCATTCTACACAGAACATGTTGAACTCTAAGTTGAATTGTACATAGTACAATACAAAGATCATACATATAATAAATCATAGTGATAACCTATACTGTCAATGGCAATGCCCGTCTCATCTAAACCTGGGAATAGTTCGGCATCCAAACTAAAACCAGTCCAATCCACGGCACACATCAAAACTAATCTAGACCAAACCGAACTATACATGCTCGTCATCCAACCCAGTCGAAACCGTTTTCAACTTTTGGATTGAATCCAAAGGTTCAAACCATGGACAAAGCCATATGCGAGGGCACGTCATGAATCTAGATCAGACATGACATCGAGAGATCCGACGAGCTCCGGCCGGCAACAGCCAATCGGCTCAGATCCGCCTCCGTAGGGAGACGCGGTTGGGGAAGGGAAGAAGAGGGGAGATCTCACGTACTTGCCGGAGTTGGCGGCGGCCGCGCACCGGCAGCGTAGAGAGGGGTCGTCGGGAGATGGCGGCGGCGGCGGCGCTGGTCGAGAAGGGGAGAAAGAAAGATGTGGAGTGGTCGAGAAGGGGAGAAAGAAAAATGTGGTACATGTGGTGGCGTGGTTGTGTGGATGACAAGGGGACCCACTTGTGAGACCGATAGCAATGCAAACCGCAGGAGGTGCACGACCGCGTGCACGACCGCCACGTCCCCACGTGGAATGGGGACGGCCGGGTGGGTGTGTCAAGTCAAATCGGCACCCGCGACTTCTCGGTAACTCCAACAGGCAGGAGCAGTGCATTTCTTCCCCAAATCGGGTAGAAAACCCTCGTCCTCTCCCGAACCTAACCACCCTCTCTTCCTTCCTCACCACCTCACCACCCTCTCCTCCTTCCTCACCACCCTCCTCCCTTCCTACGCCTCCCTCCTCCTGTCTTCGACCGACGATGAAACGTGGGCGTGAAGATGCGGCGGACGAGCCGGAGGCAACCATCGAGCAGAGCAGTCTGCTGCCGTGGCTGCTGCCGTGGGTGGAGCGGCTGAGTCCGCCTTAGCGGTGAAAGCTGGCGGTGCAGCGACCGTTGTGCCTGCTCCCGCTGCCATCGCAGCCGTGGAGGCACCCGTCGGCGAGCAGAAGGTCGGGGAAGATCTGGAGGAGGAGGAGATGAGAAGGCTTAAGCGGCAAGGTGGCATGACGAAATCGAAGAGCTCTATGAGGAGAACGCCATAAAGGAGTTCGACGTAGATTGCAGGAGGGCAGCGACTTCGACGAGGATGCCATCGACGAGCTATCTGAGGTAGTACTCTGTTTTTTGCTCTGTTTTTTTCATGACATTGGGGTTTTTCACACCAAGGGATACATTAATGAAAGAAGTGGGGTAAATGAACCCAAATACAAGAAAATGTTCATGGCAGGGATACATTAATGAAAAAAGTGGGTTTAAACCAATGGATATATGGCAGGATTCTCCATTGGCTTCCCGAGGACAGTGACAAAATGCTGCAGTTCCTGATCATTTTAGTTTATGTAGATGAATTAATTTGCACACATGTTCATAGATGATCAGTTTGCACCACATGTTCATAGATGATCCATTTGCAAATTCTGTACAGATTTCCATTTTGCAAAGGAAGTGATTGCTCCCTTAATAATTATGGGCTGACACAAAATCAAAACATTTCATGTAGCCAATTTTCCCCAGTATATTATCTAGATGATCACAGCCACATCTCTCATCAATATGAGCAGTGAGACACCCCATAGCTCCTTTACCAATTTCCTTCTGAAACTTATCAGGGTCTAACAATGTTGGAGAAGCAGTATTGCCGCTGTCAGAAAGAATAATGGTTTCTTCATTCCAGTAGATAGAACAAACCCCCCTTGTGTGAAACATGGAGGAGTATAATGAAGCCATTTTTCTGATTCCAATCAGAATTACACCTGTAACAATATGAAATATCATTAAACCAAGCCAGTTCATGAAGTCTTTCATGTGTTAATTATGTACTACTTGTGCACTAATCTATAAATGCAACTATTCCACCGTCCATATTTATGCATGTCAATTTCTTTGGCTCAATTATGTATGTGCACATACGCCTTATTTCTAGCAAATAGATAGTTGCCATGTTACACATGTGTACTTTCAAAACATTGTAATAAAGGCAATGTACCATAATAGATTAGCTGAGTTCTTCTATGTGTACTAATTCACTAATTCACAGGAGGATGACGACGACGTGGACTACGGCATGGACAGCAGGCACAGCAAGAGCCGCTACACCCTGAGGCATCTGATTGCTGGCAAGATCAAGTACCGTTTCTTTGGCAAGATTGGGTGCCCTTTCTGTTGCAAGGTGATCGGTGGCGGCATAGATGGCATGATCCAGCATGCCTTCAGCACTGGCAATGGACATGGTAAGAACCATAAGGCCAGTACTCTGGCTAAACATGCGGCCTACGCACGCTTCCTCGAGATTGTCAAAGTCAATGAGCCCTACAACCTCCATTGAAGAAGGGAGAGAAGTGATGTGCTGCTAGAGTGCTGCTGCTGCCCCAGGACCGCCGTGTCCTCTTATGTTATATATGTTTCTTTGTTGTCCGACTCTAAAACTGATGTCCTATGGTGTGTCTGAACCTATGCCGTTTATCTTAAGAGTTTGCTGCTACTCTGGTTTAGTGTTCCAAGTTGTTAATACTATTTTGGTGATGCATGTTAAGCCTTGTACAATGCTAGATGCTTAGGGTGGTGCTTAGAAAAATAAATAGGGTTTTTCTGAAGCACCGGTGCCTATTTCTACATGAGAGACGCCTAGTTATGCGTCTACCCTGTACAAATAAGCACATGTGCTTAAGAAAAGCCTGGTTTATGACTATGGTAGTTATAGCTTGGCATGATTATGTTTAGTGTATAACTCAGCATGATTATAGCTTCACAAAATTAAAGCATGCAAATGATTGCCGATTCCACCTATTGCCAAATCAAGATTTGTACTGATGATGCATTAGATATTGCTATAAGTAGAGGATGCTCATGATTGCCAAAAGTAACTATTTCGACTTTCTGATAAGAACTAAACGTGTATGAAATGATGCTAAAAGTAGAGCATGAGCATGAGCATTTATCAATTGATGATCAATTGATGCTACCTATTTGTGTTTGAATGGGCTCAATAAAGCTGGTGCTGGTTTATGCTCTCTGCGTGACCGTGATGGTAACAAAGACACTTGGTTGGCTACGGTCTTGCTGTCAAATTTACGTTTCAGTTCTTTAAGACTCTTTGTTTTTGCTGCTTCGTCGGGATTGACTAGCTTTCTCGGGCGTCCACGTGCTCTCTTCCTTTTTGGGGAGTTGGGTGCACCACTTTTGGGGGAGTCGGGTGCACCGGTATCCTTCTGGGAGTTGGATGTGTCGGGTTCGTTGGAACCATCAGGATTGTTGACTAATTGTACGTCGTCTTCTGAACCATCAGGTAGAACTGCTTGCTGGGCATCGTACACCTCCTTCTGTATAAGAGAGAGTGCTGCGTTAGTTCTAATCATGAGACTTATGAAATAAATGATATATTCTTGATGTAGCACTAACCGTTATGGGGAACTTATATGATTCGAGATGAAGCGCGTTGCAATTTGAATGCAGTAAGGCTGTACATATTTTCCACCTGAAAATATCTATCCTTGCCTATATTTGATAACCGACACTTACGTCAGGATAGCTTTTAAGCTAAACAAAGTACAAATGTAAATTAGGCATTCAATTACCTGGTTAAAAATATCGGTCATTTCATCCCCGTCCCATGACAACATGTACTGCAGTGTCCAAACCGCACAGGAAGTCCTGCGATGTTTAGTTAAAGATCAGTAATCTTATTCGTGTAGGCAAATAATAATTTATGAGGCCATGCGTACCCATCGGTCTGTTGTGGTATGTTCTCATAGCGTTTTTTGGTCCATTCGGCAAAATTGATGTTCTTAGCTGGTGATATCAACCCATTCTTGACAGCTTCGTCGATGCAGAACTGAATCGAGTCCACCTAGGGTACGACGAGTTATACATAGGGTTATGGTACTTTGGGAGCTCATGTGCCATGCGGATCAAAAGAGGCAGCAAGAGAACACTTACAAGAGAATCTTCCTTGGTCTTCTCGCAATGATAATTCATGGAGTTCAGAGTCTGAATTTCTTTTTTGTCAAAATTAAACATCATTAGCATCCAATGGTTTTGGTGTACATTCAGTGGGACATGCACCTGCAGTAACATTTGGGTTGGGTTGAGAACCGAAATTTGTCGTGTACAGTGTGTACATAAACTATGAAAGTGAGGAAAACATGTACCTTTCGGCGCCCTACAAATTTTTCTGCTACACGAGCTAACCATGAGGCTGCACGTCCAACAGGAACCAGCCCCTTCATTTGTAACAGCTTTTCGGTTTCTTCAGGGGATATGATTGAGGTAGTATCATTCTCAATTTGGCTAATGCGAGCATATGCCATAATAACCTGCCAAATTTTCAATCATACAATAATAAGAAAGTTGTTGCAGTAATGATGTAGACCAGAGTATAATGGGCTTACATCACCATAAATGTATTCGTCGTCCAGATTTCGCTTCAGTTGTTCTGCTGTGAGGGTAATGTCTCCGATTCTAGCTATTTCAATAGGGTCGTATGTTCCGCGGATGTAAACGGCTGTCTCTATGTCCTCATCCGTGAACTTGTAATCATTACCAAAGACAGGCTTCATCGGAGTTAATTGTGGTTTCTCATTGTTTTCCGTCATATGTCTTGCACTTGGTGTAGTCGAAGTCCCTGCCGTGAATTGGCTAGCCCTAGGAGTTCCTGTCAGGGATGAATTGCACACATTGACTTGATCCTACAAAGAACAAAGGTAGTTCATCATTAGTTTGTTACTTTTAGATATTAACGTGTTGGGCCATAAAGATCACCTGCACGCCTCCTTTCTGTGACATTGATTGTCGGTTGCTTGTAAATTCGTATTTTAATTCTTGTAACAATGCAAACAATAATGAACATGAAGGAACATATTCATACAAAATACAAAATGCACAGTATAACATACATGTAGTTCCCTCCTTAAGTCTTTAATTTCGTCCTCGGCCTTCGACAACCTACGATTAGTGCCAGTTTTAGTCTTCATGTCGATCAAGTCTTCACCTAGCGTCTGGTATTTGACATCAAATCTGTGCTCAATTTCCATTAACTTCCTGCCTACCTTCTTTTCATGATCAGCTAAGCGTGCATTCATGGATTCAACTACCATGTCAATCTGTGTAAACAAAATAAAACCCCGTTGATAACAATAGCTAAATGAATGAGGTTCCATGACACCTATTTGCGATATTGCAAAAACAAATAGTCTTTGGAGTACATACTTGCTGGCTACTAAATTGTTGTCCTTGTGATGGTGCTCGATACGAATCATGTTGATGCACATGTTCATCATTTTTTCTTGGAAAATTATTAGAATTCTCAGACGGTCGTTGAGGAGCACAAATTTCCATGACAGCCTTTTTTTATAAAATATAATGAACCATTAGTACCAAATAAAAAATCGGATATAGAAAGTTCAATTGTAGATAGGTACCAGCCCGTTATGAAGACCTCCTTTGTTGTAAGCATCACTTCTTAAAGTAGCCGTCATTTCGTCCCATCGTGCGATCAATGGAGGGGGTCTAGAAGCATACATCAATCGGCCACTACGCACGTGCTCCCAGTACCAATACTACACAATAAATTAGTTCATCACCATACAGATATGCAACAGAACAATAATTAAAGGACATTAAGTAGTGATCTAGCACTAACCTGGAGGAGAATTAGATTTCCTTGTAGATTTACGTGATCTCGATTTCTAAACTTGTGAACGGACTTGAAGAAGTGATTAAGTGTGAAACACCCCAAGTTAAATTTCCAAAGGTTTTGAAGATCTGTAACAAGGTTGAGAAATTTCGAGTCCACATAATGTTGTGCTGTTGGTGCTAGAACAGTACCAATTGCGTATAGAATGAACCGTCTCAGGAAATCGCCGTCTGGGGCTTTGGAAGCTCGGATCGCCGTTTCAAGGTCAGAAATCAAAATTTGCCCATTGTTTGCATAGGCGGTAAACAATTCTGTGTCGGTTTGCATTTCCAGATGTGGCTCTATATCCTCCCCTTCTATCGGAATGCCAAATATACACTGCACGTCCTCTTTTGTTATAGGAATTGGCGTTTTTCCGATGGTAATGGATTGGTTGTCCATATCTATGCTCTTGGCTAGTCTAACCAACATTATGCGCCGTAGAGTCACTTCATGCATCTGGGTTAGACCGCCAAGATTGGTTTCTGATATGATGTACTTTTTGTGGTCTGGTGACAACAGTTTCATGGTTTTTCCGAACCTTGTGTGTGAGCATACTAACTTCATATGACCATGCTTTTCGCCGAGTTCCTGTTACATGCCATTAAATTATACTGAGTACACATGAATTATGTGTACGAAACGATTGTACACAAACAGTCAATTACTTACCGCATCGGTAATTTCGGAGATGGGCTTTTCTCCATTATGAAGGTTCGTATCTGAAACTGACATTGCTGGCTCGTATGCAATGATAAAATCCAGCTAAATTAATCTGAACAAAATTGGAAAATGTATAACAAAATTAGCAGCAAATTAATTTTAGCAAAATTAGCTGGGTCATTTAACATATGATCCACTTATGGGTTTAAGCACAGAACCTATTTGGGTGCAAAACCTATGAGGGTTCAACTACTAAAGGAGCGCCCGACAACGATTATAAAGAGTTACGATCAGGTAATACCTTCTCTCGGAGACGGTGCCGCCGAGTAGTTGGCGGCGGTTAGTGCGGCGCAAACTATAAGTGCCGGTATAGCGCGGTCGACGGCGCAAAGGAAAAACGGCGCGTTCACGCGAGGAGGAGGCGGCGAGAAGAACACTGACGTCCGACCCCTCACATCACGTTGGCAGTGCGCGGCGAGTGGTGGCCGCCGACTCCTGTATTCCGTGGGCGACCGGCGTCTCCGATCTGATCTTGCAGCGGTCGTAGGAGGTGCGGCCGGCCCGGGTGGTTAGAATGCGGAGCTGTAATCGCGGGATTTAGGGACGGGTGAACCACGTGAGTTATGTGAGATTTGGATAAATGATATAAAAAAAATAAGAAAATCTTGTCAACTCGTTTAGGGGTTTAGGG